>NW_025930421.1:0-72691 GCF_000764305.2 Hyalella azteca | reverse complement strand
CAGTCGAGATCGGCAAGGAGCGTCAGTTCATCAAGGCCGGCGATCCCGTCGTGGTCGTCACCGGATGGAAGAAGGGCGCGGGCTCTACCAATACCATGAGGGTTATCTTTGTCGAGTAAAATGCCTACGAGGCGCATATTTGTGGCCAATAAGCGTGACTGATTAGATCTTTTCTCTGTAGTATATCATTTCTGTTGGTTGATGTCGTTAAAGAGGAGAATTTGGTTTAAGCGCATTCGAAAGTTATTGGATTCACTGACGATGTGTAGGAGATAGACGGAATGAGTCTATAAACATGTATTCTCTGTTATAGTACTTTTTGTTGAGTTAAAGGTTCGATAATCGTCTTGAAGGAAGCAAAATTTCTTTAGTCCGTGCCGTGATCATTGAAGATAGTTGGTAGAAAAGCAGAACATCCTATCAGTGATGTTTTTGAGTTGGCCAAAATTCTCATCTCGGAGTACGTGCATAGTACCATAGTAGATACAGAATCCTTGAAATAATTCTAATGCACTTTCATTTTGGTTCCATTTATTTATTGACTTGCGTAGAACCTTAGATAGTCGTGCGTGATATAAACTGAAAGTTGTTAGCCCACATTAAGACCTCCATTGCTTAAGTGTTGATCATAATTGATGTTGTGTTATGGTCAAGTGATTGCAATTAATGAATACTTACATCTAGTCTATCTTCAAATAATAGCAGTATTTATTCTATAAATTATTGTGTAGTTAGGAATGAAATCGTTAAATGTGTTCGTTCAATATTACTCACAGAACCAAAATTTTAAGCTAGTGCAACCATGTTGAGATCAAAATGAATAAAAGCGAATAATATTGTAAAAGTTAACTTGAGCAGGGAAGAGAGAATTCTAATTCTGGAGCTCAGTGAAATTGCATGTAACAAATGAAGTTGATGATTTTCTTGCGTTCTTAGTGGTCTTGGCTTTGTCTCATAAAACTTATGTAATCATACCTTGTTTTTGTCCCCGATAATTGAATAGCCAATTCGTTACATACATTCATGAGCGACATCTTGGGTACGACGTGGAAACTCCAATTGCTTCCCTTAAAATTGTTTGCATTCACTTTGTCTCGAACTCTCGATCTCCTACAAATGCTCTTTTAAACGGGATGATTGAAGAAGTGAACGAAATCTTAACTTGTGGGCTCGAATGAATTTGAATTTTCTTTCAATTTGAGGATGCAATGAAGTGTGACACTTGAGCACAGTTTAATATTGAAAAACCTCTAAACGGCCACTACACCAAAATTTTCGAACCCGTGTTGGAAAGGTACCACTGAAATTATGTTAACGCCTTTAAAATCCGGCCATGCATTTCGAAAATAGCAGGTGCTCCTAACTTAAAACCTTGCTATTCTACGATCGTGCGTTACATAAGCTCGATACACTAGTCAGGAATATCAAGCGTGGACGTTTGATCAGGTTCAATTTATACAGATCTAAAAACACATCTTTACGCTGTAAAAAAAAATAGTGATGAAAAAAATTTAAGCAGGGCAGGCTACAATCTTGCCGTCATGCGGATGCTTATGAAATTGGACAATTCTGAATCATGTTTTATTCTATTCCATTTCATTGTAGTTAAATAAACATGATCAAACCCTAAACCTAATTTTATTATTGGTTTATGCCGCGCGAACGTATTCCGAAGTTGATAAAGAATATTAAGAAACACCAAATTCATAGAGTTTTAGCAGACGTCACTAAGTTGATGCTTTGACTATCCTAACAGGTTACCAAGTTAGTTGGAATTTATTCACATGCACAGATTGGTAGGGTAACAATTTCAAATGTATAATATTGCATACGTATACCCGGGGAACTATAACTCACAAAAAATTACAATTGCATAAGCTTGTTAAAGTCGCAAGTCGTTCTGACCTCCAGGAAGCACAGAGCTGTCCCAGTGGCCAAGTTAATAAGAGATGTTCACACTCTAATCAAGTACGTGACTTTACTGCAAATGTTGGTAAAATTTTGCTTTAATTGAGATCGATAAATACACTCCATAAATTATATTGACAAAAAATTAATAAAAACGCCAAAAGCAGCGATATCATCACACATGAAGCACGCTAAAGAACAATAAAAATCGTGAACATCACGCACCGAATTGCTGCCTTGAAGTTCACGAAAAAATTTTGCTAATATGGTTCAACACCATTTACAGCTTGAAAATTATCAAAATATAGCAAATGAAAATCACACTAAATCGTCTTATTGTCTACAATACTAAAGATGGAAGAGAAAAAGTGGTTGTCTACATAGGTTGCAAAAAATGCGGTGATAAGTTGTGTTGTCAACAAGACATCACCGCATGTTATGTTGACTGACTATCAACATATACTTCAGCGATGCAGTTTGTCAAACCGGCTCTAAAAAGACCTGTTAGACTGCTGATTAGCCATATCCGGCATTTTTAACTTGAAATTAATCGAGTGAGGTCATTTAGACAAGTTTTTTGGCTTCAAAGAAGCTCTTGAGATGCCTCATCTGCCAGAAGCCCATGATGACCAAGATGGCGACCTGACCAATACTCCACCACAGCACGCGCTGGTTGGTGCTCTCAGACGTCATGCGGAAGCGTTCCTCACGGTACTGCAGAAAGTAGGGGAAAAATCATGTAAAATTTGTCAGCTACCCAACGCTTCTTTACGATACAAAAAAAAAACTAAAATAGTTCAAAAGTGTAACAAGTGATCCTTCAAGATAAACTTATTCCATGTTCAGAAATCATCCCAAGGAAGGAAGAAGGAAAATATTGTCATTATAAATTAATAAAAACTGCAACCAATTCCACAGAGCTCATTTTTCCTAAACAATTGAATCCACCAAACTCACCCTCTGATAATTTTGTTCTTTGGTGATCTGTTCTACTTGATCGAGCAACTGCCTGACACGCAACTGAAGCTCTGTGAGCTTCTCTTTTTGAGCAACATTGGCGTAATCAATGGCATGCTCTCCCACCTGGATGTCGAAATGCACGCGCTGCACACAGCAAAGAGGTTACAAACATTTTATGTCAAATAAGAGTAAATTTGTATGAAATTAACACACAAATTAATTGTAGTAAAATGCACCAATTAAATTTCCATAACAGATCATGCATATATCAATCAATCACAAATTAAAGACTTTATCAACTGACTTCTGAGAATATCAGAGGCACATAAGAGAAGATTAAAAATAGGTGCAATAAATAAATAAAAATATCTCAAATTCAAATAATTGAAAACATCTGACACATGACAGCATTAACTTACCAGCTGTGATCTAGAAAACCACTTGGTTGAGTTAGAGTAGAGACAAATGACATGTTCACCTGGAGAGTGTGATGTGAATGTGAACCTGCCTTCACTGCTGTACATCTGCCATCAAAACATTATAGTATTATCAATGCACTGAAGAACAACTCAACAGGATAACAACAAAAATACTTTTTTATTTATGAAAATGAGATCATTTTTAACTATACTAGGCAGAAAGGTATCACAGATTACATCATGTAAGGTATGAGATGTATTTAACCTCTGTTTTTTTAGCCTGTACAATTAATTTACAGAAAGAAAAGTATCACTGACAGACTTTTAATTCAAGGTGAGAGTAAATAAAAAAGATACTTCAATGACAATTTTTTTTAATAATTAACAATAATTGAAATCAAGATCAAATTAATGTAGAAGTACTCACTCTAGACAAAACCATCTTGTCATCTGGATCATGTACTTCAACGTGCATTCCTAAACCAGCTGAGGAGGCCATTGTTCCACCAGTGCTGGGGTCATACAACTGCAGTTTGTAGTTGCCTGGAAGTATTTCATGAGTGACAACAACAAATACAAATATTTTCATCACATGGACAGTAAAAGTTTTTACATTAATAGGTGTCATTTCTAGCTTATAAATAAATATTGTTAGTACCAATTACTATAGTTATTTTTCTTTTCATAATGTTTCCACTTTAGTGGAATTTAAGACAATTATATTTGTACATAGTATAAGTACAAGTAAGTATAGTAGTACAAGTATAAGTACATGCCTAGTATAAGTAAGTAAGTTATAGTAAATATTACCTAAGCTAGGTCACTGCCATAATATAAACCATAATTTTAGGTAAATGGAATGATAAATTGTTCAGGTCTTCAAATTTAATATATGCATGAGTGCAAGACATCTTTTTGATGAACTGTAACTCAAACTTTCCCCAACATTCATAAAGACAGAGCCAAAAAATAATCACTACATGAATTATCTTAAAAATTTTTTGAAAACCAAACAATCAAGACAGCATCAATACTTTTGAGACAAATTTCAGAGCAGGTTTTCCATGCACAAGTTTGTCAAATTAAAACTGATTTTGAGCTAACTGACAGAGAAGCAACTTATTTATGATACACTCCTGACCCCAAGTCCTGCTGTTCTGCATTTGTTGTTAGAATTCTTCAGGTCTGATTTGTTTTCATATGTATGTATAATGTATAGTACCCCAAAACACCAAGTTAATTAGGACTGAAAAGGGGCCAAACTCAGCAAATAGGCCATTATGTGAAAGCATTTCACAAATTCAAGTAGTGCCCTAAAGCCCCTAATTGAGCTGGTAAAGCTAACAGTAATAGCAATGGCCATTGAATGGGATCCTATAAATCAACAGCCATTTGCAGTGCAGGCGCAATCTTTGTTTAATGATCATAGACTCTCACTTCCACAAAGAGTGGTCACCCCTGCCTTCTCTCCTATCCCACCAAACATCTCTCTGTGTGGGAACATTTGTCTGGACCCAGGAGCAGGGCTCTCTGTGTCTCTTCATCCTGGCTCTTCCTCTGCTCTACTAGCGCATAGGCTAGAATTTACTTACCCTGACCATGTTCAGATCTACACAGATGGTTCACACTCAGCAGGGAGCTCTGTTTCAGCTGGTGTATATGTTCCCTCACTGTCACTGGCAACAGGGTGGCTACTCTCACTAACCCATACAATAATGGGAGCAGAGTTGTTTGCCATCTACAAGGAACTGGAATTAGTCCCAAGTCGTGAGATCTGCAAAGCCACCCAGTGGTTATATTTACAGACTCAAAATCCTCCTTGTATCTCATCAGGAGCACTCGGCGCCCCACTTATGCTTCAATAGTCTTTAGAATTCACATGCTGCTTATACAGAAAGGTCTAACTTCAGTCTCCCTCTGCTGGGTGAAGAGCCACAGTGGAGTGAGAGGCAATGAGATTGCTGACCGAGTTGCTAACCTTTCTCACGGCGCTGACAGATCTTTTTGTTCTGTTTTGTGCTTTGAGGAGTTAATGTGCCGGTTGAAACAGTCATTCCTCACCCAATGGAAGGAACACTGGAGCAGCCAGGTTGCGGAGACTAACAGTGGCCATTTTCGACAGATTCTTGAAAACTCTATTGATCACATTGAATACAGCTGCCTCAGTCGGAGAATGCAGTGTGCAGTGGCCGGTTTGCGCCTTGGCCACGCAGGCCTTGGTGCACACCTTTGGGGGTGCTTCCTGTGCTTTGGGATGGCACAGGACTCAACCTGCTCTATTTGTCACCAGGATGACACCATCTTGCATTTCATGCTTGCCTGTGTTAGATTTGCAGGTCCTAGAGCAGCCTTTACCACTGCATTGGCTAGCATTGGAGTCCCTTGGAACCTGAACACAGTCTTAAGAGCCAAGATCTCTGCAGCTCAATGCCCTTTAGTATTCTTTTATCTATCACAATTTTTGTTGCAGACTGGCATGGTGAATCTACTATGATGGGGAGCAATTTAAGCATGTAAATATATAGGAAACTTGTACCTTTCCAGAATATCTACCTTGCAACAGGATCATCTCCAGATACAAGCAGCTTTTGGCTGTGAGACCGACAGCAAGTGTGTGCTCACACAGACAGACTGCATTGATCCATAGTGTGCAGGGGCAGCAACCTAGTCTAGCAGAGCTCTGAGTCTGCTGCTTTGCTTTCTTTTTCAGACAGAGATCAGGCTGGTAGGCGCCTATGTCGCCACAAGTCTTAACCCCAATTAAAAAATTTAATGGGATTCTTGAACTTATTACTGAAATTTAGGAGCTTTGAAGTGACAAATTTTAGCTACATTAGGAATCTTGCAGCTCAATTGTGTACTGTTATTAATAGTTAGATCTTGAATTAATCTAGCAAGAATCTTGCAGTTCCAAAAGTTGTAGGAAACTTCTAGTTAAAGCTTGAAATGAAAGGTAGCTGAATTCTATACCAAAAATATAGAGGACAATAAAAATTCAGACGATTGCAGGGCAGCAGCCAGCAGGAGTGTATTGCAAATTATTTATTAGATTCATTGCTAATTAGGTCAATTGGTGCAAGGCTTCATGTTATCCAGGGCGCAGACGGCAGAAGGGGCAAGCAGCGTCACCAATATATATGGATTTATAGCCCAAAGCATCGCCAGCCATTTTCAAGATGGGTAATTTTAATAAGAAAATGCTGCTAACAACTTTGATAGTATATGATTATATCCCTTACTCTCCAGTCTCCAAGCACTGCAACACTTATAAATCAACACATATAATGCATCAGATATCTGACAGCCAGACATGTGGTGCCATCTATTGAGAGAGCAGCAAAGCAGAGTTAGGCTCGTCTTGCTCAGAATTGTGTCTGGGCAGCATACACAAAAACACACAATTCTGTTGCCCAGAGCACCAAAAGATGGTGCTGTGCTTGTATCATTATCAACAATTTAACAAAGCTATAATAAACCCTACATCCTAGAGCAACCATTGCTTAGTTCTAGAATTATTATTGTTCTCATTATTCACTCATTTTCATTGCATCTGCCACTTGCAATCTTTCAAATTTTCAACTAGTATTTAACAAATAGTTGGCCAAAGACTGTCAAATATCTAGATTCTAGAATGCAATAATTTCAATCCAAATAAGTTGGCAAATGGCAAGAACTTCTCAAGATGTGAATTTTGCAGCTGGTGCGTCACTAAAGAAGCAAAGATCCTGCAATATTCACCCACTTTTTGCACAGTGGCATGTTACAGCAAAATATGCAAGATTTCATTATTAGTTCATAGCCTATTAACAAAAAATATGACTGATATGAGTAGGGTAAATGGTATATTCCGTCACATTAAGGACGCATCGAGAAATGAAAAATTATAAAAAATAACCGTATGCATTACTCGAGTTCTGTTTGCTTTATTTGACTCGCAAAACACCGTACTACGCGCCAGCAACAACGAAACGTCACCATATNTTAAACCAATTTCCTAAGCATGATAATACTAGTATCCAGGATACTTTACTGGTCTACCTATAGGACTCAAAAATGAACTTGAGGGAGAGTCTAAAAAACTCTCTGCTTTGCCACTATGGTTCAACGCGCAAATGTATGATGTCACCATTTCAACCATCAATGAACACATGGAACTAAAACAAAGCTTAATATAAAGGAAAAACTAGAGAGGTGACGGAATTACCCACAATGACGGAATATACCGCGTTTACCCTATGCAAGATTTCATTATTAGTTCATAGCCTATTAACAAAAAATATGACTGATATGAGTAGGTATGACAAAGCACCAAGGAAACCAAAAACTTAAGGAGAAAAAACATGAATTTTCAATATTGAAGGAAAAAGCAACAGGGTTGTATGTACGAAATTCACATCCTTAGGCATTAATTCCAAAATAAACTGTCATGAGTGTCATCACTCACACTCACTCAGTCACTCACCTGTAACCATAGTTTCATCGGGTATCTCTTCTATGAAACATTTCCTTTCAGTTTCTCCGATGTGGAAATATAGACCATGAACAGTGATTCCCCATAGAACAAATAAACTATACGTGAATAAATAACGCATTTTTAATGGTACCAAAATTGTTTGCTCCGAAATATACAAATTTAAAGGAATTACTAGTTTTCCTTCTCAAGATATACAAATATTTAGACTAGCCACCTCAGGAGCTCCCTGTCAACCGACGTGGAATGTCTTGAAGACTTCACCACAAATTCCATGTCAACATGAAACTGAAAATAGTAATAATCATGTATACCTAAATATCGAATAGTAAAATATCTAGGTCCTCGCATTACAAATTGAGATTTGGGAACAAAAATATTTCTTTACATTTTTTTGCAGGATTTACATCAAAATTCATTCTAAGTTCAAATTTTTCCGCATTGCACTCAATTGGAGCATTTTAAAATGCTTTGGTTGCGCTGCTGCAGTCTGGGCGACTTGGACGATGTTGTGATTTACAAATTTTACATACTCTTCATTCTCACTCGTTGAGGAACTGAGGGTAGATATAGCCTATAGGAAGATTAGGCATGAACAAGTTCAGGGAGGCAAGGATGAAAGCAGAATTTAGATAAAATGTGTATTCGTTTAGAATGAATGTTTGGCAAATGATTTTTAAACATAAGGTTTAGTTAAGAGAAGTGTCGGCCCGACATTGAAGAAATAGGCCCATCGCCTGTTGCCGTTGGAGTGTTGCTGATTCTTGAACTTTTCGTGACTTTATTCACGAGCGATCCGGCCTTAGGAACCCGATCTTTCCATGGCAACTTTATGGTTAACTTGATAATACGCAAGGAGGCAAGTGTGACATGACCATGTCAACGAAATGAGGGAATACCATTATTGTTATACCACAGGCAGCCACTCAATTGTCATTGACGATGACAGACGAAGTGATAAATGGCTAAAGACGGGTAAACAGTGTGCAATTGCACAGGCAGCACAGCATTGGGTCAATAGGCTAGGTGATGGGATTAGGACCTATCATGATAGGATTTGAAAAGAGAATTCGTGTGTTCATGTTAGTTGAAGGAAATGGAACTAGGAGGATAGGGTATTAGAGATCATCGATCATGGACTATTTCATGAATGACATTGAGAAGAGCCTGGACTGGAGCAAGGGTGATCAATAATTTAATGGGCTGATCGGATGGATATTAGAATATGATATGGATATTTCAAAGATGAAAGAATTATAATGGCTTTGACAGCAGTAGTGCAGAGTGGTGACTGGTGAGACTGTTGACTGACAGGCAGTGACAGCTGCCATCATTATGGACAGCCATGACTGACTGACTGTGACTGACTCTGTGAGTGGACAGTATAGTAAATAGTAATAGTGAAGTTACTGGAGTATATTGTAATAGGAATAGTATACTGTGTCACAGTGTCTGTATAGTCCTTGTTAGTTGTTAGTTGTCTTGAAGAAAATCTAGGTTGCAGTTGCAACTGGTCAGGCTGGCATGGAACTGAAGGCTGCAAGTCTAAGATATGAATTTGATTGAATGTTAACCTTCAATTTAACTCAGTTTGAAACTTTTTTCTCAGTGAATATGTATTGCAATTATTTTGTTACCTTTTTTAAACTAATTTCATGACATTAATTTCAGGTTTTCAGCATGAATTGGTCACCTTGAGGCTTGAGGCTTTGAGCTCAGTGTTCTTTCTCAAAAGTTCATATTAGCCATTCAAATAGTTATTTAACTTTGTACAAAATGAGTGATCCAGTTGTTGCATATGCTATTATTGCTACTATTATTAGTATTATTTTAGGAGTAATTTTTTACCTAAAAACAAAATTGAAAGAAGGTATGTATTGGAATTTTGGAAATCATTCTTAATCTAGAATATAATTTATTCAGTTGCTGAGTTGAATGATCATATTAGAAACTGATGAAATGGTTATAGTTTTGAAATTATATTTGTCATAAAAATTCAAAATGCATTTTTACATCATAAATTTATCTATGTTTATAGTTTGAAAAAAACAAAAAAGTATGAAAATTACTACTGTAACCCTGGGCCCTTTTAATCATATTGTTTGTAATTGTTACACAATCGTAATATTAGTAAAGCAGAGTAATTTATTTTAAAAAAGGTCCTGTAGAGCCTGCAGAAACACAGCTGCATGCAGAGACAACTGTAAGAAGAGCTGCTGGGAACAACAGAGGGGCACAGCAGCGCAATACAAGAGCCAGGCTGCAAGCTGTCTGTAAGTCAAGTTTAGTGAAATGTGAAATTTTTATGTTGGTTAAATGAGTACCTAGTGTTTAGTTTACAATGTTTATCTTAAAAATAGAAAAGCTAGGTTGGCTGAGATTCATCATAGCTGATTATATTCAACTGCACTCATTCTGCATTCATATTAACTTTTTTTGGAGGGGGGGGCACAATTGAATATCAACAAATTTTTTATTTTTGCCTATTCTCTCCTCATGATGGATCCCCATCAAATTTATTTTAATTGCTTTACTTTTTATTTACTATCAAAGTGTTGCTCCTCATATTAAAACAATAAAAAAAAATTATATGCTAAAATTTCATGTACTTCCTTCAGTGTCTCTCCTCATGTTAGCTCCATCAAATATTTTAATCACACTAATTCTTGTTTTCCATCTCAGTGGCAGAGCGCAGGGGAGAAGTAGAGGTTGAGGAGCCACCAACCCCCCCACCTCACATGGCCGCGGCTGCAGCGGCAATGCCAGTGCAGCACCACAGCAGCGATGAGGAGGAGGGTGATGACGACGAGGCCGGCACAGTAATGGCCCACAAAGGTGGCAAGATTGGCAAGAAAAAGGCTGCAAAACTTCAGCTAAAAGCTGAGAAAAAGGCCCAGCGTGAAGCTGAAGAAAGGGAAAGAGAGGAACAAAGAATCAAAGATGCACAACGAGAAGAAGAAGAGAAGCTGAAGAAAGAGGAAGAAGTACATTGATGATTTACTTCTAACTTTAGTTCATGTTTTCCATAGTAATTGTCTTCAACATTTTGAAGTTGTAATTTTTATTTTTACAATGATTTTAGAATTGGTAACTTTTGGTACTGCATGATATTTTATAGCTTATTCCTATCCTTGCAATGAATATTAAAATGATTGCTGTAACTGGAAATTTATTGATTTTGGATGTATATAAACATGCACTCATGTGAAATTTTTATTTTCTAGGCAGCTGAAGAGGCCAAAAGACTTGAAGAAGAGAAGAGAAGGCAAGAAGAGCGAGAACGCAAAGAACAAGAAGAATATGAGAAAATGAAGGCTGCTTTCACCATTGAAGAGTCTGGTTTTGATCAGAATGTTGATGACAAAAACGAGGAAGACTTGTTGCATGAATTCGTGACATTCATAAAGGCAAGTTTTCTCTAGGTTGTATAAAAAATTTCATTCTAATGTTATTTATCTTCAGTGATAAACAATTGGATATTCGCGTTGGAATGGTTCAAATGAGAAATTGAAGAGAAATCAATGCTCTTTCCAACTAAGTTCAAAATCTGTTCACATGATTCTAATGTATTATTGCTCTTTGGAGCCATGTCATCATAATCTGATATTGTTAAGACTAAATATAGTGAAAGTCAATATCTGACTAATCCATTTGTTACCTCAAATAATTGGAGCTGTTTCGCAGCAAGAAAAAGTTGTGGTGCTGGAGGAATTGGCGGCCAGATTTCGTCTCAAGACTCAGGCTGTCATCAACCGCGTTCAAGATTTACAGTCTCAAGGCACTTTAACAGGTCAGTATTTTATGGTAAAATAGAATCCCGTTATCTATGTTTGGATAAGTAAGATTTAAATATTAACATCTTGAGTCAAAAAGATTGGTTCACTGGATACAAGAAGATAATGTCTTAGGTATGAAAGTTTACAGGAGCTCAACCTAGGTAAAAATATCTGTTCCTTCAGTAACAGTGCAATTGAGAACAGCCTACTTCCTGGAACCTTCTACACAAAAAAAATCTTTTCATATTCTTTTCTTACATGGAAATACTCGATGTTCCTCTACTGCTGACCAGGCGTCCTAGACGAGCGAGGAAAATTCATCTACATCAGCATGGATGAACTGGAGGGCATCGCTAAGTTCATCAGGCAGCGCGGGCGCGTCACCCTAAGCGAGTTGGCAGAGGCTTCAGGAACCCTCATCAGCTTGTCACCTGACCAACCTGTCGTCGCTGCTAGTTAAAATTTTGAAGGCTTGTCTTTAGAAAAAATATCGGAATTGGAAGTAAGATCGTGGGTGCAGAGAGTACATACAACGTGCTTACTAAAGGTGCTGGAGAGGTAAAGATAGTGGGCGAAACGTGTCCTTTGAAATATTGAAGTATTTTCTCGATTAAACGTATCTAAATGAGCAAAAAGATCGTGGATGAAAAGACTAAAGATTCTGGATGCAACATAATATAAAATACTGTATTCCGTGACAATAATGTCGAGAACGTTGCCAAGATTTTTTTCGGAGTTCAAGTTGTAATGTACCATTTTTTGAAAAATGATGACAACTGGCAACTGCCCCTTTAGGCGTTCTTTTAAGTTTGCAATTTATAGTTTTTTTTTTGCAATTGTTGGCACTCGTTGATGGCATATTTTGGATCTCATGTTCTCGATTCAACTTGAAATACCATCTAATGCACTCACCAACCATGCCAGGAGATGATACTATTTCATCAGAAAATTACTTTAATTAAAGTCTCAGATTAACGCATCGGCTGGCCTTCTCTGCTTATTTAAACGTATGAATAACAGTTGTTTTGTGGCCAAACTCTCATGTAATAACCAAGTCATTAATGCTGTTTATTTTTTCTGTAGTAGGACGCCAAATGGTTTATTTTGTATAAAATACTTGAGATGTTTATTTCAAATTACTTATTGCGTTATTAGATGCACCAACAAAGCACGGCGCGAAGAGAAGGAAACATTCAACCGTTGCAAATCGTTTGTTATTTATATGGGGTAGATAACTGTTAACCAGAATATAAACGGAAATAATGTTAAATTTTATTGTCCTTCAACTGCATATCATAACTCATCATTTTGACATGTAGGGTTTGAAATGGTAGTTCGACATAAGTACATTGTTTGAATACTTATCTGTAATTTTAAAACTAGACATTATTTTGAATTAGACGTATTGGCTTGACTCCATATAGATCATACACAAGGCAATAGCAGTTGCCAGAAAGTGAGAGTAACGAGTAGGTAAGCGAGTGTCGGTAATGACCGTTAACGATGGGCAGCTGTTGTACGTGTGTTCCCTCAGTGTGGTGGTGACGGGCTTACCGGTATGAGGGTGACAACCCTACTGCTGCTCTGCTGTCTCGTGG
This sequence comes from Hyalella azteca, assembly GCF_000764305.2. Lineage (NCBI taxonomy): Eukaryota > Metazoa > Arthropoda > Malacostraca > Amphipoda > Hyalellidae > Hyalella > Hyalella azteca. The sequence continues at coordinate 59,559 of NW_025930421.1, read as the reverse complement.
TAGGTGTGATAATAAAGTATTATCGGCAATGAAGAAAAGATCATGTTTGGTCTGATCCCTCAATAAGATTATGCTTTGACCATCCAAACGCAATTAAAAAAAATTTTCGTGAATTTCTTTACGTGCGCAGAGCGACAAGATAACGATAAAAAATTTATATAGTTCAACCATGGTTCTCTGCAGTCTCACGGTCAGTTTACCCAGTCAAATTTGCTACAACTTTTTTAGCAAATTCGAGTAGGCGACTTGAAGCGAGAAAATGTGCTGGCGCGACGATGAGTTGCAACGTAATTTTTCTAGTGTATAGCCATAATACTGCAGGAAAAAAATAAAAATTAAATAGAATTGCAATAGACAAACATGAACTCATTCACCTATTGAAATTCGATCGTATTGTTGATTTGTATCATCCAAATTCACAATGATGGTCAATATAATTTAAATTGGAAAATTAAATAAATTTAAAGTTGAACCGAGCATTGTTTTAGGAATGGGGAAATGACTGAGAAGGTCGAAAGTTATACGATGTATATTCCACATACGTCGTCCAGTGTCCACAAACTAGCCATAATTATTTGAAACCTTCGCTCGTTTCCTCGTGAATCCTGTGAGTTCTTTCACATCTACGGTAAACTTTACGTACGTGTACCATGTAACAGTTACATGGTGCTCAGATAGCTAAATAAGTCACCGCGTAAAGAAAAACATAGAAGGTAGAATCGATATAAAAATTTCATACCTCAGTAAACAATAGACACTTAAAAGAGACCAAGCTGAAACCGAGGAATCATTGACCCGGGTTTCGGTACTCGTCAAGACGCCTAAGTTTTACAAAATCTTTATACTGAATCGTATTCAAATACGACCAAACTTATAAAAGTGCTTCTTGATTCCCCAGAAAGCCCAATTACTAGATCCGTTATAAAAAATCTCTCCATTACCCTAGTACTGTGATTTTTCGTCTTCTTTTTCGAAATTATTATCACGTTCCTGTCAAAATTCGTATATTTTGCAGGCAGTGGCGCTGGCCTATAACTCCAGCATCAGGCGTCGCGTGGTCGTGCGTAAAAGAAGAATAGCGAGACATTCTCTGCCAACAGCCGTGGCCGCTCATGTCAGTTCATCGTCACCCATGGATTTGATAAAGTTACCGAATCTAAATAACAAGGGTCTATCAAACCCCGGAAGTCATAGGCTATGGCCTGATAGACGAAGAGCGAGTCCCCAAAGTCAGGTTTTGATTCCTGAAAGTCTGATGTCAACATCTAAGAGTCGAACTCTGATGCCAGCGAATCGAACAGTGATGCCCAAAAGTCGAATGGTGATACCTGAGAGTCGAACAGTGATGCCCAGTAGTCGAATGGTAATACCCGAGAGTCGAACAGTGATGCCCAAAAATCTAATGGTGATATCCGAAAGAAATCGAATGTTGATACCCGAGAGTCGATTGTTGATGCCCGAAAACGTGACGATTGGAATTCCGCTCCCCCAAGACAATGGAAGGCGCGATGGCAGTGAAACAACAAATCCAGAAACGGTGAGCTTTGAATGGCTTCATTTATTCAGAATAATGTTCAACATACAAAAAATACCTTCTAGAGTAACAAGAGACGAAAATTAATTAATTAATACAAATTAATACTAAAAATGTAATACTTTTATTTCCATTTCAAGTCGAAACCATATGTTAAGCGTGAAAACTTTATAGTCATATAAGAACAACAAGCAAATTTGAGATTCAGTATGTTTTGGCATGTGAGAAATAAATTCCATACAGATGAAATGTTTTTTAAATTTTCCTGCCGGTAACACATATACGCACGATTTTTCATTCTTAATGATAAAAGACAGAAACTTACTCTCATTTCGCAGTCTCAAATTATCACAATTTCACATGTTTTAGATGTTTTAGATAAATCATTTCACGCTATTTAGCTACAAGATTGAGCTTTTCTCGACCGTAACCAATCACTACTCTCTATGCACCATAGCCATAGCTCAAATTTCTTTCTTCACAAGATTATTCCTAAATTGTTATTATTAAAGCTATTATTAAATTGTTAAAATATATTGTTATGGGACGTTAAATTGAATACGGATCGTTATAGAAAATATTGCTATGTCTTAACTTTGCCCTCATTTCGTCCTGGCAGGATTCCGAGGCGTACAACTTCGCGTTCGAGGTGGGCGAGGGAGCGCGCTACAGACAGGAGGAGCGACGCTCGGGGGAGACGGTAGACGGGCAATATAACGTACTGCTGCCCGACAACCGTATTATGACCGTCCTGTATTCCGTCAATAAGACCACGGGCTTCCGACCTAAAATAACTTTCCGGAATATCGACGGCGGAAACATCGTTATTGATGAAAAGAAACCCAAGGCTATGAGAAATATCAATGGTGTAACAGTGCTGGACGAAAATGTCCAAAAATCAAGAACGGCAACTACTAAGCTTCCGAAAACAAACGTTCGCAATTCAAAAGTTGAAGTACGCAGTCAAAAACAGCGACGTGCCAATAAAGTTGCATTGCCTTTTGATGAGGATAATCAAAAAAGTTTCGCAGAATTGGCACCCGAAATTAGTAAAAGGGATAAGTTAATGGTACCAAAAAGCACATCACTGTCAGACAACATCGTCGGAACAGTTGATATTCTTGCAAACGTAACTCCAGAGCCAGAAGCTTCAACTTTATCCCCGTCTGTATTGGCACGTGAATTACGAAGACATGCACAGCGAAAGAATCGTACTACGCAAAGTATTTCCGACAAAGACCCGAGAAATACAACTCCTTCAGAACTACAAGCAGATCGAAATTTGTTGGACAAAGTCATCAACTCTTGGCAAGTTATTAAGAACGAGGAAGTAGATGAAGAAATTTTCGCTTTCACTACGGACAAATTACCTCACACAAAAAGTGAAGTTTCACAGCAGGGATCTGAGAAAGAGGAGTCATCACTTAAAAGAAATCTAAACTCTCGACAGCCACAACCAGAATTACAGGGGCAGTTACAGCAAAGGAATCGTCTAACAATCAGACAATCTGTCGCAAGGGCGCGAGCTGAAAATCATGCAGGCACAGCGGTCTCTCTAACAACTTTCAAACATGATGGGTCACCTAATGATTCTCGCAAAGAAATCCAATTATCAGAACCTGTTACCATTGGCAAACTGTTCCGGGAACAATTTAAACGTTCATTAAATTTATCACGAAATGATTCCGAACTGGTTCCAGAGGATGTTGTGAACATCTCAAATCATGAGAGTGCAAATCATGAAGAAACTCAAAGCGAAATCCTCGAACTGAACACAAAGGACGAAAAATTTATAGAGAACCTAGCCGAAAATCCTATTCAGGGTTTTAAAAAGACAACACAGAGACCCGCCTCGTGGCCAGGTTTGGCTGGTTCTGTCATAGCTTACAAATTTGACGAAAATAGCCAACAGAAAAATGAGAGAGATCATGATCTTTTGACTGGCACTCCGTTCGAGAGGCTACAAGAATTGATAGCACCAAACGAAAAGGTTCAAATTAGTGAAGATGATGAGGCAGCAGCGGAAGCAACTAATGGATCTTCGATCGGTGGCAGCGCTTCATCTAATTCGGTTTCGATCGAATCAGAACAAGACACCAACATACAATTGGACACTGAAGCTCACTTTACTGGTAGCCGACAAACAGACATGGAACTTTTCACCACGGAAACTATTGAATTAGAGAAATTCAAAGATTTCCCTCATCCGGAAAGTTTGTCAGTAGCCCTGGTAGCGCCTCACTTTGAAACGGCAAAAGTCCAGAAAAACAATCCCGCGAACTCCCTTGGAATTATAGCCATTGGAAATATCAAAAGAGAGGGGAACTCGGAAACAAGGTTCAGCAACGATTGGTCACCGTTTTTCAGGGCGTTTTCTACACCTGCACCACAAGGGAAATTCCAATGAATTAAATATCCATAATTTAATATCCAATAACTATAACTAAGATGCATCACTTGTAGCAAAGATAATTAAATCACAGGAGAATTTCCAATGAATTTTGGTGTAAAGTCTCAATTTTCTTGCCAGCATATTAGCTTAATGTTTTAGATATACGGTAGCGAGCAGGCGCACCGCATATTTTTCTAATGAATTCCAGTAACGCGTCGATGACGATAACCGTCCTACCTGCCAATATGCAAACAACACATGCTTCTCTCATCGTTTGTGTTGTTCAAACCAATTGATGGTGTGGATCAGAGTGTCGACTTCAACATCCACTTTTCTCAGAGGATGGCAGTCAGGATACACGTGCACTCTGAGCAAAAAAAAAAAAAAACATTTTAAAATTTATTCTGTAATTTATCAGTAAAATTTACAAATAGAATTGTCACTAAAATTAATAACTTGCAACTGTCGCTCATGTTTATATTGATGCATTTGATTAAAAATTTTGAAGTAACTAGATAAACTGTCATACTATTTTATTTTGTAATTGATATTTGAATTGAATTTATTTTATCTATATATTTGGAAGCAAAAAAAATATCACAGCATTACGTGTGATAAATAAATTTATGCAGATTTATATACAACTAAATTACGTACCTTGTGAGAATAACATTATTATTATTATCAAATATCCAATGATTTAACATACAAGTTTACTGATAAAATGTATGCATTTAATGGCGATTAAAAAAATATTAATTCTAGTAGGGCACCACTTGAAAAATAGAATTAAAAATGCTGGTAAAGATGGGTATAGAAATAAAAAATAATCTTTCATTGCTACCACACGTACCTGGAAAAGCAATGTTAACCATAAAATATCAATATCTAATAATTATAAAAAAAATAAGAAATTATATCAAGGCACCAGAGTTAAAAATTCCATTAAATATTAGTACAGAATGTGAACAAAAATCTTTCATTGCTACAACAGCCACCTGTAGCAGCAATGCTAACAATAAAACATAACGTATAATAATTATCAAAAACATTTTATTAAGGCATCAGAGTTAAAAAAGTCCACTAATTAGTAAAGAATGTGAAATAGAATCTTTTATTTGTTACCCATAAAAATAAACATGTAATAATTAACAAAAAATAAGAAGTTCTATCAAGGCACCAGAGTTAAAAATTCCACGAAATATTAGTACATAATGTAAAAAATGTAACTCAGTACTCACTGCAGTGAGTGACAGAGAGCGCATTTTCTCGTCGACGAAAATTTGAGGTCACGGACGGACGGACAGACAGACAGGCGGACAGGGCGAGCACAATAGTGCATTTTTTCCATAAATGAGAAAATGCGCTAAAAATATAACTCAGTACTCTTACTCACCAGTCAGGGATATCCGACTCACCAGTCAGGGATATCCGACTCACCAGTCAGGGATATCCAACTCACCAGTCAGGGATATCCGACTCACCAGTCAGGGATATCCGACTCACCAGTCAGGGATATCCAACTCACCAGTCAGGGATATCCGATTCACCAGTCAGGGATATCCGACTTACCAGTCAGGGATATCCGACTCACCAGTCACGGATATCCGACTCACCAGTCACGGATATCCGACTCACCAGTCAGGGATATCCGTAATGCTGGCCATGGTTGCCACGTCCGTAACCGGATTTCGTGTGCTCACGGCGCAATAAAAATCCTGAAAAATTCACCATGGAGATCAAGTTTTAGTTACAAACTTCCAAATTTACATAAATTAAGTAAATTTGATTCATGTACGCGATAAGCAAATATAAACATTAAATTATTACATTATAGTTTAGAGAACACACTTATTGAGCAGAGTTGATGCACGAAATATAATTTTTGACCAAATTTGGAGAAAGTTAAAACTAAATTGCCCTTAGAATATAATTATTTCTATTCTACACAGATAAAGAAACAAAACAATTCAACACGAATAATTCACAAATACAATAAAATTGGCGCGAGTACATTTTTATAAAATAAAACATAAATGACATAAAATTCATGCAGATTTCTAGGTTATATTCTGTGTGTAAATGTAATCTATTAATTTTTCAATCAAATAATTTTCTAGTACTTTTTTATTATAATTAAAACAAGAGAGGACTCACGGGATACTGGCCAGCAAGAGACGTCACCAGGAAGCCGCCATGCGACCCGCCACAGAGAAACACGTTGCGCTCGTCCAGCACTGAGTTGTATCTACGCAAATACGGTTAGGAATTAAATACGGCCAATAGATAAAAACGGTCATGAAATAAATATGGCCAATAATTAAATATGGTCAATAATTAAATAGGTCAATAATTAAATAGGTCAATAATTAAATAGGTCAATAATTAAATAGGTCAATAATTAAATAGGTCAATAATTAAATATGTCAATAATAAAATACGGTCAATAATTAAATATGGTCAATAATTAAATAGGTCAATAACTAAATACGGTCAATAATTAAATACGGTCAATAATTAAATATGGTCAATAATTGAATAAGGTCAATAATTAAATACGGTCAATAACTAAATACGGTCAATAATTAAATATGGTCAATAATTGAATGAGGTCAATAATTAAATACGGTCAATAATTAAATATGGTCAATAATTGAATAAGGTCAATAATTAAATACGGTCAATAATACAATACGGTCAATAATTAAATATGGTCAATAATTGAATGAGGTTAATAATTTATTACGGTCAAAAATTAAATACTGTCAAGAATTAAATACTGGCAATAATTAAATATGGTCAATAATTAAATACGGTCAATAATTAAATACGGTCAATAATTAAATACGGTCAAGAATTGAATACTGTCAAGAATTAAATACGGTCAATAATTAAATAGGGTCAATGATTAAATATGGTCAATACTTAAATAAGGTCAATACTTATAATATGGTCAATACTTAAATAGGGTCAATAATTAAATATGGTCAATAATTAAATACGGTAAATAATTTATTACGGTCAATAATTAAATACAGTCAAGAATTAAATACGGTCAATACTTAAATAGGGTCAATAATTAAATATGGTCAATAATTAAATACGGTGCAGAATTAAATACGGTTAATAATTAAATACGGTCAAGAATTAAATACGGTCAAGAATTGAATACGGTCAAGAATTAAATATGGTCAATAATTAAATACAGTGAAATGCGGCGAAAATTAATTAAAAATCACATTAGTGAAAGCAAACGAGCTAAAGAGCACATCCTTAGTTGTATCTACGGAAATACGGTGAAGAAGTATGAACAATCCCAGTAGTGAAAGCGAACAAAGTAGAGAGTACCTTAGTTATATCTACAGAGATACGTGCTTATCACTTCGGTAAAAATACAAATAAAAATCTAATTGGTGAATACGAATAAGTGACAAGCAGAATAGTCTTAAAAGAGCGACATGTAGATAGAAATTTCGTCTTCGGGGAAAGGAGAAGTAAAACTGCAATAGCGTGTGTAATGAAGACAGATCAAGTCATAATGCTTCAAATCCAAACTAACAATCAAGCTATTTAGCTCACCGGCCAGACTAATTGTTCCCTGAACACCTAAAACGACATCTTTAAAGCCATGAATTAATCCGGACAGATTTTCGTCTGTACCATTAACATACGGTCATCTTAGATTATATTCCCATAATTTTTTTTATTCAAATAAAAAGAAATTTTATTTATGTTTTATTTTACAAATTCCATTTACGAACCTCTTAATTATACGAACCATTTACGAACCTCTTTAAAAATTATTTAAAAATTCCATTTACGAACCTCTTAAGACACTCGAGCACAGCAGCATGGCAGTCGCCAGTATCCAGGCTACCCACATAGCCAGGCAGACTATGGATGCCCGCAGCTCCGACACCCAACGAGCCGCGGTAGTTGGGCATCACCACCGAGTACCCAGCGCCCACCAGCGCCCCCACCAACATATAGAAGCTGTTGGTGTAGGCTGAGTGCGGCCCACCGTGCAGCAGACTCACCAGCGGCCGCTTGGCTCCTGAATTACATTGTGGCAATGTCATTTATGTCGCCAACAGCGGCCATTTTTGTCAAGAGTCAATACGTGGTATCTAACTTTCAAGTAGTAGTAGTAGTAGTAGTAGCAGTAGTATAATGGCTCACTAGCGCTTCAGCTATCAAGCTATTTCGCACTGTAGGTCAAAAAAAACGTCGCCAGCAAGGCGGAAGGTCTCAACTATTCAAAGTCTCAAATTAATCATCACCCACAAGGGGCGGAAGGTCTCAATTGTCCAGCCCGCTGAAGCTGGCTCGAAAGAAGCAGCGTTAGCATCTCAAAGAGACGAAGTGACAAGGAGGGACAGGTGAAAAGCAACAGAAACAAAGACACTCGAACAAGAGGCCGCTTACACGGGACGTCGGCCGCCCGCACGAGAGAGACAGAGAAGGGAAATGTAAATGATCCTACCTACATAATAAGTTAATGCAAGTAATCCTACATACATAATAACTTAACCCCACAACTGAGACCTGCAGTCAGACACCGCGAGCTCAGCGGTGGGGCGCTCAGGAACAATCCCCCTAGGAGCGCGAAATCCCATAGGACTTCTGACGAGCACAGACACGCGTCAGAAGTCCCCCCTGAGGGGGTCTAACTTTCAAGAGCATGCTAAATTTTCAAGAGCCTGTTTAACTTTCAATAGCCTGTTTAACTTTCAAGAGCCTGTTTAACTTTCAATAGCCTGTTTAACTTTCAATAGCCTGTTTAACTTTCAATAGCCTGTTTAACTTTCAAGAGCCTGTTTAACTTTCAAAAGCCTGTTAAACTTCCAAGTGCCTGTTTAATTTCAAAGTGCCTGTTTAATTTTCAAGAGCCTGTTTAACTTTCAAGATCTTGTTTAACTTTCAAGAGCCTGTTTAACTTTCAAGAGCCTGTTTAACTTTCAAGAGCCTGTTTAACTTTCAAGAGCCTGTTTAACTTTCAAGAGCCTGTTTAACTTTCAAGAGCCTGTTCAACTTTCAAGAGTCTGTTTAACTTTCAAGAGCCTGTTTTTCTTTTTTGTAAACTTTCTTGCTACATTTCAAGTTTTCTACAAATACAGATTGGAAACCTCTCAGTGTATGGAAAATTTTCAACATTAAGAAGCACGAATTTCAAACTTTGATAGAAATTTTAATAAAGTCATTACTCCTTCATTAGCCAAACAGAACAGGAAATATATAACGTATATTCAGAAATATGAATTAGATTCTGTCCGAAAAGCGACTCGCTTTTGCCGTTATCTGGGTCATCCTGATCTATTTTGTCCAGTCAAACGTGCGTATTAATGCTACGTCTAGTGTCACTATAATTGGGCTCACCACATGTATTAAATTATTTTTAAATAATAATTTAGTAAATATATGAAATATTTCAAAATACTTGACAATCAGAACCACTCGCAAGAAATTGCGCAATCTATATTTACCTTTATTTTAAAGATGAACTCACCGGCAGTGGGCTGAGTGGGCCCACAATACAAGACTGGGACCGGGACAGAGTTGTACGCTGGGTCAGGATGGCTGGGTGGGTCAGCCAACAGCCATGTGTCCAGCCAGTCCTCAGCCACCTCAGCCAGGCGGCAGCCATCGACAAGCGGAATACATATCTAGAATAAAAATTGCCAGTAATAATTATAAAATAACTATTCCAATACTATGGATAGAAATGAGAATGATAAACATAAGGATACCTACTAAGGCTAATAAGGATCCTTATGATACTAATAATGCTAAAGATATGAAGGATAACAAAGATATAGGTACGTAAATGATGCCAAAGATATCAAGGATACTAAGAATACTACTTCGGGTACTAAGGATAAGGATCCACACAAGGATACCTACACAGGATACTAAGAATAATAAAGATACGTATGATACTAAGGATAATAAGGAATCCTTATTATCCTTAGTATCATACGTGTATCATCCTTTTATGTACCTATCATCCTTATTAAGGATAATGATACACAAAAGAAGACGAAGGATACCTGCAGCGCGGCGACGTGTAGTAGGTATTCTTGGTATTCTTTTGTGTATCCTTATTATTTAGTATCCTTTGAAGTATCCTAGTATTCTTAGTAAATAATACTGCGGATACCTGTAGCCCGGTGACATGTACCGTCCCTTGTCTTGTCCTTGTACTGTCCCTTATTACCCCGCCCGTCCCTCATTACCCCGCCTCAGGGGGGACTTCTGACGGGTGTCTGTGCTCGTCAGAAGTCCTATGGGATTTAGCGCTCCTAGGGGTTTGTTCCTGAGCGCCCCACCGCTGAGCTCGCGGTGTCTGACTGCAGGTCTCAGTTGTGGGGTTAAGTTATTATGTAGGCAGGGTTCCTTACATTTTCGGTAGCAGGTGCAGGGAGGCAGAGACGGTGAGGGTAGAGTGGCCCAAGAGAACCCGTCCATCCGCGACGTCCAGCGCCGTCACGCTGCCCGTCAAGGGAGCCTTCAACGCCTCCACGAGCTTACTCTCTGTGAAGTAAATTATTTTAATAACCTAATTCTTTAATTATTTCATATCATAAACAAATGGTGCTATTAACTACATTAAAATAGATGGTACGGCTCCCTTGCTAACCTTTTATCCCTAAAATTGATTGTTGTTAATCGTATTCATTTTAAAAAGGCAAGACTCATCGTTGTCAAGAAAAGTCTGCTGGAAATTTAATATCCTTGATGCCAACAGATTATTTAAAAGGTTAAAAAACATAAATCAACATAACAAACTCAACAAACAATTCACTCACCGAAATAATCATGTATTCACTATTGACGTCACTCACTGATGTCTACAACGTCAACATAACAAACTCAACAAACAATTCAGTCACCTAAATAATCATGTATTCACTATAGGCTTCACTCACTGATGTCTACAACGTCAACATAACAAGCTCAACAAACAATTCACTCACCGAAATAATCATGTATTCACTATTGACGTCACTCACTGATGTCTATGTCAACATAACAAACTCAACAAACAATTCACTCACCGAAATAATCATGTATTCACTATTGACTTCACTCACTGATGTCTACGTCAACATAACAAACTCAACAAACAATTCACTCACCGAAATAATCATGTATTCACTATAGACGTCACTCACTGATGTCTACAACGTCTACATAACAAACAACAAACAATTCACTCACCGAAGTAATCATGTATTCACTATTGACTTCACTCACTGATGTCTACAACGTAAGTTTGCGTCGCAAAGCGCGCGGTGGTGGAGAACACGAGCTGATGTGGCGCAAGGAAGCAGCGCTCGGGGACGACAGACGCGCCCGTCAACCCGGCGAACAAACTCCCGTCCTGCAGCACCTGCTCCTCTTGGTGGTAGTCAATAACCACTGCAGGAGGTACCTGGTAACGGTAGCAGGTTCAATTATGGTATTTCTCGACTCGTTGGTAATCAATGACCACTGCAGGAGGTACCTGGTAACGGTAGCAGGTTCAATTATGGCGTTTCTGGTGCTAGAAGCAATACATTATACATGTTAGGAGCAATACATATCGCACTGCCTGCATAGCAAACAGGAAAGCTTTATTATTTTCAAGCCTGAAGGTTCCACCCATGCTAGAACTGGGCTTGAATTTCCACATGATAAGGTTACATCTAAGATATATATTAACATGATACATTACACCTAGTTGAGGTATTATTTCCATGAACAGTTTCTAGTAGAGGTATAATTTCGACGCACTATATCCAGTAGAGGCTGAGGCCCCCAAGGTCTCGAGACAAGTTGGGCCTCCCTGACGTGCGGGCCTCCCACGGGGCCTCTGAGGTACACGAGGGCCTCTCCTGTGGGGTCCAGGCGAGGGGACCCGACCCACTCCCCTCGAGGGGTCAACTCCGCTGCAGCAAACAAATATTGTACCGGTATTTGTTATCTTTTCAATAATATTTTTAAAGTTATTTTTTCAATATTATTTTTTATGTTACATTCTCAATTATATTGTATATGTTATCTTTTCAATAATATTTTATAGGTTATATTTTCAATTATATTGTATAAAATAATAATTTCTGTAATAGTCATGGTATGTAATGGAAATTTAATTAAATAATTATTTGAAATATTTTGTAATACATGACAATCAGAACCACTCGCAAGAAATTATGCAATTTATATTTATTTTCATTTTAAATAATGTAAATTCAACGACGATAACACATACAATGAACAATATACGTAATAGATGCTTATGTGAAAATTTTGAAAGCATTCCACTATTTTTACTGGCACATCTGACCATAAATTTCAAAAATTATTCACAAAATGCCTACAGTCAAAGATGTTTGAGTAAGCAGTACAAACCTAAAAAAAATTCTTGCAGTATTAAAATTGATATAGAATAAAATTATGACATGCCATGAACTAAAATTATAACGACACGTGACATGAAACTATTATGGAGTGTAATTGATATAAAATAGAAAAAGGTCATACGAATTCAATAGTCATACGTCAAATAAGGCTTACTGAATTTTTTTTCAGTGAGCGACACGTGGAGCAAAACAGCCTCCCTGATGGGACAATAAATCAGACCAAGTCGGGGACTTGCGTCCACGTAGGCCACGGCCACCAGCTCCTGGGGCCCCGTCCACTGCAGCTGGCCTATGCCCGCACACCATTCAGGTGGTGTCATCATCACACGATCACTGTCCTTAGTCCCGTCACCATCCACGGGCACCACCACCACCACGCTCTGGGAAAACAAAAGTAGCTGCTTTCGCCATCCACCATCACCACCATCACGCTCTGGGAAAACAAAAGTAGCTGCTTTCGCCATCCACCATCACCATCACCACACTCTGGGGATATAAGATTAACTGCAGTCACTATTCACTACCACCTACCACCACCACGCTCTGGGAAAAAATGATTAACTGCAGTCACCATTCACTACCACAACCACCACCAAGCTCTGATAAAACAAAAGTACCTGCTTTCACCATCCACCATCACCACCATCACGCTCTGGGAAAACAAAAGTAGCGGCACTCAACATCCACCATCACAACCACCACGCTCTGAACAAACAGGATTAACTGCAGCACTCTAATTTGTACAATATAGCGTGATGGTTCTTGATTTAAATAAAGCTATAGGTTAATGTTTACACTAAATGCTCATTTGAAATAAAATTCAAATTAGGTTATAGAATACTGTTGAAACTAAATGCTTTGTAATAAATACGAGACGGAGCGAGATTTACAACAGTTTGTTTGACAAAATAAGTTCAGTCTTTACCACTTGTATTGCTGCATATTGCAATCATACTTTCTCTAAAATTTCATTTGATGAAATACCTAAAGAATATTTTCTAGATTTAAAAAAATATTCGACGGAAATTTCTGAGTAAGTAATAACCTTGTGCTTGCCTGTGAGCTGCTCGCCCCAGTCAGGGAGAGAGAGGAACTGGTCACCGCGCCCTCTGCACGTAAATTTCGGCGGTAAATACGCACAATAACGTGTTACTAGACGACCAATAACGTGTTACTACACGCACAAAAACGTGTTACTACACGCACAATAGTGTGCTGCTATACGCAAACTAACATGTTAAATACGCACAATAGTGTGCTATTATACGCAAAATAATGTGTTAATACACTCACATTAGTCTTTTAATACAAAAACAATAGTATATTATAGCATGCGTAATAGTGTATAACTACACGCGCAATTGTCGGATTGCAGATCGTGTAAGTTGTAGCCGATTTGGCCATGGGCGAGTAACATCGATTTTATTTATTATCTTAATTCTTCACTGACATTAAGCACTATAAGAACCTAAATAAACCTTGCTGAATTTCAGTATTTAATGACGAGTAACAATCGAATTATCGAGTGGTGCAGTTGAGTAACAGTGCTAAAATAAATGTGTACGCATATAACAACATGAACTGCGTAACTACACGAGTACATTTTTAATTTTATATAATCTACAGTAAACAGCAGTAAAAATCATACTCTGCATCGTCGGAAGTATCGAGAAAACTTTTCGGTTTCGGTCGGTATTGCTCGGCGACGAAGGCGAGATGCGACCCATCTGGGGAGAACTTCAGGCACCCAAACTCCCCGTCAGAGTAAACCTGATGATTACCGAGCAGTATAATCAGTAATATCAGTAAGATATTCTTAGAAATAGGTTAGGAATGTAATTATAACCTTGATAGGACATGGCATTAGAATAAAAACTTGTGTGGCACACGAAACGTGTACTAAAATCAGTATTAGAAATAATTGCTCGTTATTCAAGACCTACAATCATTGATCCAAAACACTGGAACTCAAACCACCAAACGATGACTCAAATTCGTAGTTCCAGCGCCAATCTTGCTAGAACAGCGCTACTGGAAACGCATTCCTTGGGCGTTAAAGTACTTTGAAGAACACGCCATAAAAATATATTGTAGTATCAATGACGGTCTCGGAAACGTTTACTAACTTTGCCGTGTAGTTTAGTACTGCTGAGGTCAATAGTACATGGAGGCAGGTCAGGACGCTGTACAAGCATGTACTTCACTGGCTTCTGCTCAGCGCTGAAGCTGGCGTCGCTCTGTACCAGCCAAGCTCTGCTGTATCCATGACGCGCTATGAGCTGCCTGTGAACAAAATATAACTCAGTACTCACTGCAGTGAGTCACTGTGAGTGACAGAGAGCGTCGTTTCCGTCTCGTCGACGAAAACGTGAAGTCATGGACGGACAGACTGACAGACAGACAGACGGACAGACAGGCAGATACAGACAGACAGACAGACAGACAGAGAAACGGACAGACGGACAGATAGACAGACAGACGGACAGAGAGACGGACAGCCAGACGGACAGACAGACAGACGGACATGGCGAGCACAATAGCGCCCTTTTTTCCATAAATGAGAAGTTGCGCTAAAAACACGGAACTGATCACAAAATATTCTGAAATGCAATCAGTACCGCCAAGTCATTTGATTTTTTGCTTCCTAATTAAAATTTAGAATCAATTTATGCTAATCCTGTGAAATCCAAACAAAATATTTTATTGGACCTAAAAATAACGGTTGAGACCTCCTGAGTACTCGTACAAATTGCTGAGTTTTTTATGGGTCTGTGAAAAGTGACATCGAAAGCACCAATTACTTAAGAAATTATAATCATTGCAAACTCGCACACAAAAACACTGCTAAGTGCCGTCATTTGGCACACTTAAAATGCTTCAGTTCGTCCGTAAGTGTTCAGTTCAGTATCGCGTACAACGCCTTATTCTTATCAGGTTTACCTTTCATCATGCATATTGATTTGTTGCTTATTTCCATCGCCTTTGTATATATTTTATGCTGCTGCATACTCAGTAATTTTTTCATTAATCATACCAAGCAAGACCACGCTTTTAATGCGATGTTATTCAATATTAAACAGCGTTAACACTTTAGAACGATATCAACACATAGGTAAGCAATGCATTCACTAAAAATATAACTCAGTACTCACTGCAGTGAGTGACAGAGAGCGCATTTTCTCGTCGACGAAAACTTGAGGTCACGGACGGACAGACGGACAGACAGGCAGGCAGGCAGACAGACGGACATGGCGACCACAATAGTGCATTTTTCCCATAAATGAGAAAATGCGCTAAAAACCTGAATGGCAATGATGAGTTCTAAATTAAAACCAAAATTCGAAATAAACTTGGCAAGATTTACAATTGTATCATAATTTAACGTGAGATCAAATCATAGCAATTGAGAGAATTCGGTAAAATTCTAAGCCAAAGAGAAAATTTATTATTTAATTAATTTATTAATTATTTAAATAATTTATGAAAGAACACAACAATGAACAAGTGTTATTGAAATTTTGATATCGACTTGGGAAGAAAAATATAACACAAGATAGAGAAATGACCAGGGAAAGTTGTTCCTTGCGGTAGATCAGAACATGGAGTTGAATAAACGATCGCCAGAGAAGAAAACTTTCATTGTGTACACTTCTTTTTTGGACCTAAATGACATTAAAGTAGACTTATGCAAATAATTTATGCGCCAAATTAAAGTAAACTGATGCGTTACAGAAGAGTTTGGATCATTTAATAGAGTTAAAAATTATGATAAATCGTTCAATGGTTAAAATTAAAATATATAACTAACAGCTCGCATAAAAAATCCTGGAAAATAGTCGCAAGCCTCAAATGGATATAAAAATAAAACATTAAGAGACCGTAAATATCTCTTAATATTTTTTTATTAATATTATATTTATTATATATATTGGTATAAATTGTGTACAAATTTTCTGGTATAAAATTGCGTAAAAATTTTCTACAATACAATATGCATTACATTGCAAACTACATTACAAAATCCACAATAACAATAGAAACACCATCGGATAACAAATACAATGCTTGACACACTCTAGAAGTACTCTATATTAACGGCATCACAAAATATAAGTTCAAATGGCCTTGATTAGGTAAAAATGATTTAATAATAGTTGCTTGTTGACCAAAGCAAAATTTATTTTGTCAGAAGGATTGTTATATCTTGAGTTGGATGCAATAACTTTAATCACACCATCACATAACGTGGGGAGAAAATGCCCTATACTTAATCAGCCTGATTTATCTACTACAAATTTAACAGGCTGGTCAGCTAAGTCATTCCTTGACCGATCTAAATTTCTTGATTCGGATCAAGAAAATTTAGCATGATGACTGACTGAAAAGTTGGTAGTTTAATTGTAAAAGTTTCAAAAAGCTTTCTGCCCACACAGAGCTATTGCGCGTGCATCAGCAAGATCTGTGAAGTTGCCAAGCGTAAAACTAAATTTGCTTTTTTTATAACTTAGAAGTAAAAGATCATGATTATTCTTATAAAGATCATGATTATTCTTATAAAGATCATGATTATTCTTATAAAGATCATGATTATTCTTTTTGTTGGCACGTAACATATTTCACCACACCCGCGGACGTACACAAGTTGTTTGGTGTTCAAACATTCCTCATAATAAACAAGAGCGATCATGGGAATTTCGAAGCGATATTTTAATCGTATGCAAATCTGATACGTTACTCATTAAAGTGCAATAAATATTGCTGGAGTCTGATATTCGTTGTCAGATTGCCGTCAATTGCATGTAGTGAATGCATGACAGTCCTCATTAAAGGGGGAGAAGAGTACGGCTGGAGTCGAGTTGAGGGATGACGTCGACAACAACGCAGCCCTCCGACTGGTACTGACATCGCAGGGAGTCCTGCAGGATTAAAGGATAAATCAACACCTGAGCAAAATAAAATTTGTATATCTGAACCACTTCAACGTTATATGATTCAATACGCGGTATGACATTCGATGAATTAAAGATAAAATCACACCAAATTTGAATTTTTTATCACGCACGATAGATTCAGGCGATTTCAATGCAAATGCATAGAAAACGTGCAGCACTTTTCGAAACGTTGGTTAGGATTTAACACTCATACCGTATTGCTGCAATCTTTCTGATCAAAAATATTAACAGACCATTTGTTAGTATGGTAATTATTGTTATACTAACTACTCTAGTACCATATCAACTACTAGTAACTAGTAGTATACCGAAAGTATAATTCACCATATCAGTGTTGGGGGAGACGAGACCAAGCACGGCTCCTCCGCTCCCGGGGAACTTGACACTCGCCCCAGCCGCCTCCCCGACCTCCACCATGCGCAGGTTCTGCTCACCGAGAGCCTCGCGTCCGTACAGTCGCTTCCGAATACCAAAGTTTTGGCGCATCAAGCCACCTGAAATGATAACTCAAAAATTAAGCAAGAATTACAAATTTTTATGTTTAAGTACTTTATAGCACTGTCTTTTTTTACTTTTTACACAAACCATGACCAAGAACTATGACTAGAAACCAGGACCAGGAACAGTCAATAAAAACCACTGCCGGAAAAAAATGACTAGAAACTGTGACCAGGAATAATGACTAGAAACAGTGACTATAAAGTATAGACCATAACTATAAACTATGAAAAGAAAACAATGTTAGAAACCATGACTAGAAACCTTGTTTTGCAAACAATTACATGTTGATAGTTTTACACAATTGTTGGACATACCGGTATAGCATCGCAAAATAGAGCAAGGATTAAATAGCGATTTTTTCAGCAAACTACGTAACAGTGTAATAGTTGTGACCGATTCTTAAGAGAACAAATTACCCAGGCTGTGCCAGTCAGCCCGCATGATGGCGGCGAGCGCCATGTCAGTGATGCTCGCAAGCTGCGACATTCCCTCTTGTACAAGAGCGTCACCTGGCAATAACAATGAGCAAAGCTGTTTTTAATATTTGTTATTTAGCAGCGACTTTGTCCAAAACAAGAATGTGAGAACCTGGAAAAAGATCCGGCCTTTTATATATTTATTCCATTACAGATCTTGTATAATACAGAAATTGCCTATTAGAGACCTACTCTATTCGAGAGCCCGTATATATGAGACCATGGCTATATGATTTCACCAACTTTTTTCAGATAACAGGCACGCATTTTCCTAATATTCTCAAAGCAAATATTTCATCAATATCTGTCACAGCACACACAGCACTTTTCTTAACATATTTCACACTCTAACCACCTTTGTCGAAGCGTTCTCGCACGTCCGAATGTATCTTGCCAGAGTCAGAAGGGTCAGGCCTGTAGGCGAGGAAGAAGGATGGCAATTTGGTGCCCTCAGGCAGCGTGATGTGTTTGTAGTGGCCGTGCCCTTGTCTTTTCAGGATTTCGTGGGAAAAGTCCATGTACACTAAGCCTTGGTACACCTGTAGAATATCGAATTTACCATGTCACTGCTTGTAACACTCTTGTTTAATTCATCACTTTCAAATATTTTCGCGAGAAAAGTCAATTTTTTTTATTTCGCGGGTGAAGTCAATGCACACTAAGCCTTTGTACGCCTGAAGCTAATTGCCACCACCACTTATGTTAATGTGACACACACCAATATAAACACAAAACCTACACTCAGTTGCCGACGTTTTCAATAGGTTATAAAGGATAAATTGTAGAAAACAAACCTGAACAACACGATCCTGGAGACCAGCATTGATGCTCAGTTCCTGCTTCTCGACGTCGAGCACGAGCTGCGGACGTAAGGTCTTGGGCAGCTGGTCGTCCGAGATCTCATAGAAGGCCATGAGCGCGTGCAGGGCAGCCGTGACGATGGCAGAGCTTCCTGCAAGCCCGACCTGCCGGGGGATGTTGGTGTCGTAGCTCAGAGTGAAGTTGCGACCGCTCAAGACGATGCTGTTAAAACAAGCCATCAATTGGGGCACACGTACAACATCCGCTGGTAAGAGGGTGCAGTTTCCATATATCTGAGATGTAATGATCACACTGTGAGCAGAAAAACGTCGCTAACTGAACAATTTTGATTATTCTTAAGATACAAGTTAAATTATTCACCATTGCAGACGGTATTTATTTTAAACATCCTATGATTGAAAAGGCGCACTAATTGTGCTAAAAAATTAATGAACTAGCTAGAAGTGCACTTTCTGAAAATCTTGCAGCCATCTTACTTGTGTTGCGTGCAGTAATGCAAGAACATTTTGCAAGTCGCCTGCAGCAGTCGCAGGCCACCCAAGTATCCTTCCCTTGTACTGATGCCATGCAGGTCGTTTAGCGAGCCAAATCTGCACGCAATAAATTCTTAAATGATGAATAAATAATATATTTCAAACAATTTGTGATTATACCACTTTTGTTGGTTAAAATCTCTAATAATTGGTAATTAATACATAAATTAATATCCTATTTAACAATAGAATACCGACAGCTCTTGTAGGGTCGTGTTGACCTAAACAAGCTTCTTTCAAGCCTTATTGCCTCTAATGAACATCTTGTGTACAATTCACACGACACGTCATGATACATTTGATCCTCGCCAGACGCTAACCATGAACCATCTGTTCTCAAGATACGTTCTCTGTTGCCACATTTTCTAGCCGCTAGCTAGCGTCAGCACTCCACTATTGGATTAATTATACATATGCTAACTCAAAAAGTTATTTAATCAATTGATGCATCTATATCTGTAGTATTGCTAGCACTGACTCACAAAGATTCTCATGACTCACTCCGTTGGATCATTGAGTCAATGTGGCAGGAGTCGCAAAGTTGCACGTTCCTCAATCAAAACATATGCCGATAAATGTCACTAAATGTCACATATGCCGATAAATGGCACTAAATAAATGTCACAATATATGCCACTGCTGAAGATTCTAATGACTTACTCCGTAGGATCCTTGAGTGGATGTGGCAGGAGTCACAAGGTTTCGCTTTAACCAATAGAAACATATGCCGATAAAAGATAAATGGCACTAAATAAATGCTCAACATATGCCACTGCTAAAGATTCTAATGACTTACTCTGTAGGATCATTGAGTGGATGTGGCAGGAGTCGCAAAGTAGGGCTCTCCTCTATCGTAACATCAGACCAAAAGTTGCCTATGGTCATGGCGATGGTTTTACCATAGAAGCCATCAGAAGGGTTGCCAACGATGCCAACTCTGTCAGAGATACGGAATTCCGATTAGGTGCGAAAATCAACTAAAAACTAATTTTGAAATTCCTAAAACATGGAAATTACCAGCCAGAAATACCTTGAACTTGAAATTCATAACATCATTCCTCTTTACCATGAAAAATACAACTAAAATACGAACATATAAAACAATTTACAACTTTCTCAAGTAAGAATCAATTCTATGAAGCAGTAAGGAAAGGACATAAAATTTACTTACTAAAATAAAAAAAGACGTAATACATAAAATACTTCTCTACTCAAAGATGACAGAAAATACACAAGACACAATACCTTGCAAAAGCTCTGGCCTTGAAGCCTCTGTTGGGAGTGAAGGTTGTGAGGGGAGCGTTGTTGGTGTACAGTCGCAGCCAACTCAGGTAGTCTTGAAGTGATACGTCCCCGATCAACTGGAAGTCTGAGCTCACTAGGTAGCCGTACATTGGCAGCTGAAAACAGTCACACCAAGTCAAAAGTAGCTCGAGGATAATTTTTGCACATAATAATTTTTGGAGAAATAAAGTTAGAAGGAAACATTTTTACTCTGAGCTCAAACCAACTGAATCGAAATTGATTTAGAAATTTCAGAGCTAATATTTGTTGCAGTTTCCACAAAAATTTCTGTTGCAAAATTTGGACAGATAACATCACACACAAAAACTATATTAAAATTTCGGAGTGTTTTTTTTTTAAATTGAAAATATTTTTCAATGGATTAGTTGCAAATAAAAAGTTTATAAAGATACCGACAAAACGAAATTACAAAAGGAATATTAATATAACTTAATTGCAAACATTGCAAATTACTCAAGAATTTAAAAGCACAAAAAATATAGAGGACATACTTAAAGATTTCTTGGCAAAATTCATTTGAAGAATTTAAAAGCAAAGAATCGTTGATAAATATAGTTTAAACGCAAAGAAGTGAACATTTATCATGAAACATTTAACCCATAAAAATATACCTTCAGCTCATTCACAATGTAGCCAATGAAGCTGCCCATAGTGCGGTAATGTTGAGAAACATTGCTTTTCAAATAAGGCTGCAGCTGCTGCAAAGTTGCTCCTCTGAAGCCATAAAATACCACGCTTCCGAAACGAGAACTTGTAGCGGTTGGCAGCGGCTTCTCCAAAAATTTTGTCACTCTGGAATACATAAAAAATTTACAATTTTCTTCACATAGAATCGTCATACATCCTTCAACATGAAAAATATATAAATAAAAAGTACACGAACATGATAATGAGCAGAATTAAACAGTTATGTGACTTGAACCACTGAAATTTGAGGGCCTGGAATTATTCTTCATGGCTATCGCATAAAATTTCAACTCTACACTATTTAATGTTGAATTAAAGAAAAATGATATAAAAGTCCAGCTGTAAACAAACCTTTTTGAGAGGTCATCAACTTCAAGGATGCCTCGACTGGTGGTCAGCTCAGACGACTGCAAGCTGTAGCACACAGCCACATCCCCATCTGGATGTTCCCGCCAAAAATCCACAACATCTTTAATTTTCAACTTCCCCGCCTTGTCAAAAGATTTAATTATTCATTTAATGATAAATATAAAATACTCCTTTCAAAATTGTATTCAAAATGGCTTTTGTTATAAAAGGTTTATTTTTGAAGTGATATCATGAGATGCAACTTAATAAAACTATTACACATAGCCAAAAAAAGATAAAAATTATTCTCAAATTTTCTAACATTTTTTTGGTTATGTGTCTCATAGATTATTGTTGATTATAATTCTATTTTGCTTAAATTTTCAAAAAATAAACATAGTAGAATTAATAAAATTATATGTGTACCACCTGAAACATCATGTCACCAGCAATAACCAAAACGTCAGAGTCCAGCAGCTGACGAGTTCGGACCACCAGCTCCAGATCCCCAACAGCTCCAAGAGCTTTACTGGGCAAGGTTGATCCATCATTGACTATGTTTGTCAGAGGAAATCCTGAAGCACTTGCCCACCGCTCAAAATGCTTGTACTTGTCAGCATTGGTCACAAGTATGACTTGTGATACGTCTTCACACCTGGATGCAGACAAATTATTAAAATCTAGTCAATTAAATACTTTGGTACATAGGTACCACATTTTCATGAATAGTAATAGATTACACAGTGCAATTATAGTTTCTATATCTTATTGAAAAATACAATTACAAAGTGAATATACAATTATATTATTCAAAAAAACTCTCCACACTATAGTAGCAAAAACATTTTCAAAATAAAACTTACTGGTTCAAAGCTTGCCACCAGAGGTCCAAAATAGTTTTTCTATTTGGTCCTGGGAGTAGAGCTTTAGGAATCCCTTGTAGGCTGGAAAGGCAGCCAGAAACATCTTTCTGTGGCAATTACAAGTTATAAATAATCAAACATTTAATATTCTTCACATTAAATTCCAATTGCACATGGGGTGAACAGTGTCTACATGATATAAGATTAATAAGCATAGCACTGTTATTGGAAATAAAGTTAGAAAATTGTAATAGAAATTAATTGTGATATGAAAAATCTTGTTATGTAATTAATGAAAATAAATATTATTTTAAATAACAATATTTAAAGTTTTCAAGTAATGAATGGAAACCATCTCAGTGTCCAAGCATTGTACCAGTAATTTTGTTCAGTTAAGAATGTATCCTTGGTTCTCTAATATATTTTTTAATAAAAGCAATGTTATCACAACATTTCCACCTACTATTATTGCAATACTATGATTCCTCAGAGTGTAACTTTCATATTTTGGTCAAAGAAACTCTGACCAGCATACTACCAACTTAAATGATTGAAGTGTAGGAATTTTTTGAGAATTCCATAATTCAGAATCAAAATACATGGAGTATGTATGAATAGGTAATGTACTTATGGTATTTGCATCCATATGAGTTATAGAAAACTATGATTATTACTTATATTCAAATTAAAATCAACAATAAGCTTACCTGAACGTCAAAAGCCAAACGAGATGCATGACCAGCCACCAGCAGAATACAAGTAACTGGACCCTGTAAATAAACTCATTGCTTGTAATAGGAAATTATATGTTCAAAGCATCTTTTTCAGATGCCCTCAAAGTTTTTTCATACCAAGTTAATGGTTCACAAATCTAGCAGCTCAAATCTAAAATATTTCAAGAAAGTTCAAAATTTGTTTAGTTCTGCATTTTTGCTGAAATTTCCAGTGCCAAGATGTTGGTAAACTTGTTCTGTAAGTATAACACAAAAATGACAAAAATGTCTGTGACAAAGACAATAAGAATAAGTTATTTACTAAATTGCCAATAGAGTGAAGAATAAGCCTAGCTTGGCATACAAGATTGAAGTTCAACAATTACCTATTTGTCAAGGCTGTTAAAAGGGATTCATGGTTCTAACAGTTTCAACAATGCATCTAAATGTCTTTTTTGTAAATACTCTGGACAACCAATCCTTTTAACACTGGCAAAGTTTTAGGCCTGATCTGGGCAATGCAATGCTCAAAATTAATTTGAAAGTTCAATGTTTATCATTGCCTTTAAAGACTGGAATTGTTATGCAAGTGTATTTAAAATGTTTTACATTTTCACTTTAATGATTACCACTTACCATAGTGTTTAATTCAAACAAATAAAATAGAACAGTAAATAGGCAACATATATAAATGATTTAGTAAATCAATTTGCTAAATCACTACATAATTAGTAGACATCTTTTTTTCTTTTTTCTAGTTTAGAGATTTTTTAAGCAGCACATGAAATAAATCATCAGTACTGAAAAACTGATCAAGTAATGGTTTAATTGGTAAACGAGGAACTTAATCTTATGTGGCAGATGTCAAATTTTTGTCAATGCTATCATAACTTACACTGAAGTTAGAGAAATGTTTTGCTTGCAGAACAACAGGGAATAATATAACTCAAAATAAAAAAATTAAAAATGACCTAATTTTGAAAGCTACACTGATTAAACATGACTGAGCTAACTAGCCAAGTTTATAGCAAGAATATACAAGAAGACTCTTGTTGCCATTGGGGAAAAATCAAATGCAAAAACAATATTTTGAAGCCCTAATTACGCCCGTCGCACAGCAGACAGCTGGACTAGACGTCAAAGTCACTGAAGTGGCGAACGAATGATCAATGGAATGCCGCGGCTGAATGAATTCCGCAAATTCCGCGACATCAAAAAAAGTCACTGAAGTGGCGAACGAAAGATCAATGGAATGGAATGCCGCATGGTTGAACTAGTAGAGTTCAACCATGAGAATGCCGAATGAATTCCGCAAATTTAGCAAGGAGTAAAGTAATGGTTTTGATTTTCCTGTGTTGAAAAATTAAGCACTGCATATCTCTTTTCTACTTTCTAGAAAAATGAAAAATATGGTAAATGAAAATGCCATAAGTGAAATGAGACTATGCTCATTTCTCACATAATAAAACTTAGAACCTCATCACCATTTAAACTTAGCCTCATTTGGAGTGGACACCAAAGCTAAACAAGGAAAAAAATTTAGTCGATGGTGTTCAAAGACGTGCAACAAGGATAATTATGGGATTAAGAGGCAAGCCTTATGAAGAAAGGTTAAAGATTATGAAGCTTCCAAGCCTCTGTTATCGACGTTTATGTGGTGACCTCAATGAAGTATACACACAAGTATACCCACGGTTTATACAAGGTCCCAGGAGTCCTAGAATTTGAAACAAGAACAAACAACAGGGGCGCGGCAATAAACTAAAAAAATGCGTTGTAGCACATTCATGCGACAACATTCCTTCTCGCTTTAAGTCACCGACAGGTGGAACAGCCTCCCTGACAGCATCGTTGACGCTCCAAGTACGAACGCCTCCAAGAACAGACTAGACGAAGCTATGCAGGAGCATATGTTCAGTCTTTAAATGCATAGCACCTTATTAAGCAGCTTTAGCACAGGTCTAATAGCTATCTCAAACAATCCTCAGTTATGTAAAGACCGGGTTTAGAAGGCCGGATAACCTTCTATGGAATCAAGTCACGAAAAGTACAAGAATCGGCAACAGACCATCGGCCTATTTCTTTAATGCCGACAATTTCATTCTATCTTGATTTGAAGGTTCGAATCTTATGACTACAAAAGCATCTAATATAGAAAGTGCGGAGTGTTGAAATAGTGTTAATCTATCACTTTTTAATGTAAATCACCACTCATCACTCGTCAATAAAACTTAGCACTCGCTAATAGTGCTTAAAGCAGGAATGACAGAGTACGGAATAACAGGTTCAACGTTTATATATCAGAAAATATAAACCCAGAGAGTGCGGAGTGATGAAATAAGGTGAATCAAGCAATTATTCAATGTAAATACCATCTTTGCACTGGATAATAACAGTTAGCACTTGCCATTAATGCTTAGAGCAAAACGACCGAGTTAGGTTTAAAAGGTTCAACGCTTATAATGCGGAAAATATTCAACCCATAGATTGCGGTGTGATGAAATAAGGAGAATCAATCACTTATTAAATGTAAATCGTCACTCATCTCTTGCGTTAATAAAACTTAGCACTCGCCGATAGTGCTACCAGCGAAACGACCGTGTATATATATATACGGTTTAAAAGGTTAACCACGTTTACAGTCGATACAGCTGAAAGCTCTACAAGCGAGTGCAAAGTGTTTTCTCAGGTGCGGAGTAGTGATTTAAATTGAATAAGTGATTGATTTATTTTATTTCATCACCCTGCACTCTCTGGGGTGGATATTGTCTGACATATAAGCGTTGAACCTGTTAATCAGTACGCGGTTATTCCTGCTTTAGTTTAAGCACTATTGGCCAGTGCTAAGTTTTATTGACGAGTGTTGAGTGGTGATTTACATTTAAATGGATTTATTCACCTTATTTCATTATTCCGCACTCTCTGGGGTGAACATTTTCTAAGATGTAAGCGATGAACCTTGAAAACCGTTCGCGGTCATTGTTGTTTCAAGCTCTATTAGCGAGTTAGCGAGTGGTTAATGCTATTGCCGAAGGCGGAGCGGTGACTTACATTGAATAAGTGATTGATTCATCTTATTTCACCACCCCACACTCTCTGGGTTGAATATTGTCTGAGATATAAACTTTGAATCTCTCATGAATTGAATACTGATTTTATATGATGCAATTTATATGATGACAGCGTTGATGAGATTTCGTTTGCACGTAAATCATCATTCGATTTTGACATATCAACAATTGAACAGAGTAATTGAACATTCTCAAAGTTCATTAAAAGCTTCAGTGATTAAGAATGACGATCATAATTGAATGAACGATTAGTTCAGGAACTAACTTGATAACTTTGTATCTAAGTCGCATATAGAGTGTACGATCTCGTCACACGATTCAGAGACTTGCATTGACGTTAGTTATAAAACCAGCCCGTTGATAACAACGTTTTTAGCCATGCTAAATTTTAATTTAAACATCACAGTTTGTCTCTAGGAATTATCACATCATCATCATCAAATTCTTCAAATTATGCTAGGTAAATTGGTGTACGTACATTGCGTTATCACCATAGAAGTCAATGAATGGCCATAGATGACGTTCTCAGTAACAAATTCTGACCGCCTATCATGCTTTAAGACATGAAAACTGCTTACGTGCCACCGTATGGTTAGAACATATGCCAAAATATTTTATGGCGTCAGTGTTTACTGCTAGCATTTATAATTTGAGAAGAGCGAGTACATATACTCCAAAAAAAGGTATCAACATCATTTTATATAACCGGATTATTAAAATCTCAGGTATTCACAGCTCATTATTCAGTAGTATCAACGGCGTTAATGCCGGATATCTAGCAGAATTTATCAATTCTGTAATTAAGGCTGTAACAGCATATGAAGTTCATTAGTGAGAATTGGCTTTATATAGTTTGAGCGACTCGTCGTGTTAAATTATTAATTTAACATCGGCCTCTAACCTCACAGGATTTATACTTCCGACTCATATTTTTATGAGTCAATGACCTTTTTGCTTTAGAACCTTTATGTTCTTCATCAGTACATAATTTAATTACATCGACAGGCAACATTCTCCTCAGTGAACGTGATCAGTGCCCACTGACGTACACGCGATGGTGATCAAGCATCGCGGTACGTATACCTCCATTCGAAGCAAAAAAAAATCAGCCTCTGACTATTAACGCTCGTCATGTGTATTCACACATGAACGTTGCTACGTGTTATAAATACAACATCGCACAAGAAAAATAGTTACAAGTCTATTGAGCGTTTAAGCAAAATTATCAGTTAAATGGTCATTTGGAAATTAAATATTCGGGAATCGTTACTGATCTCCCAAGACTCACAAAATACTCATGATATTGCGAACCAGATATATTCTGTCTCTTATACACATCTAGATGTGTATAAGAGACAGGTGCTGTTCTCTGCAAGTGGTCCTGACTGTGTCTATTAATGGCTGCTCAGAGTAAAGAAAAGAAGGCTCTCCTTTTATACTTGCTGTATCAAAGACAGCAAAGGAAGAAAAGAAGGCGGTGCTGGGTTCACAATATAGTAAATTTAAGGCCACAAGAAGGAGAATTTGCCACACTGTTTGGAAGACAACGTTTACAAACTTTTCATTACAAAATTAATTCATTACTCATTGCATTCATCAACAAGAAGAAATGAGTTTAATTATCCTTACCACTTTTAGTAGCTGGAGCTGCATACACCCTCACTGACCCACTGTCTGTACCTTACTAGGTAATGGCGTTGGCGTGAAAAACCGCCTTGTGCGAAAGATTAAATTGAATACCATTGCAAGCTAAACTGTCGCGGCAAATCTACCGCCGCAGATTTAGCTAGACACACGCGGGCGTCAGGCGTCAAATTGTACGCCGCGTTAAAAGCCGTCGTGTGTGAACAGCAGTGCACATTTTATATGTCCGTTAAGGTTCGGCAGAAAATACGTTCGGACGATGGTGGTATTAACCGCCTTGTGAGAAGGAGGCCTTAATTTAAGCCCGTCTCCCACAGGGCAGTAAATACTGCCAGCGTCCGACGGTATTTTTGACGCGCGCGGTATTTGTCGCCCAGTGTGAAAGCTGCATGCTTTACAGGGGCCGGATTATCAAAACATCGATAAGTACACGTAGCGACTTACGTGTGGCGTAACTGCTGATATAAAGAAGTAACTCTAGCGGTGGTATTATCAAAATATTTGCGCGGGAAGCTACGTACAAGAAGCCGTACGTAGCTCTACGCCTGCTCGGAGGTGTCGTAAATGGAGTTACGTAGACGTTATGAGTGTGCCGAAGCAATATAAAACTATTGATTTACTTGCAACACGGTGAATTGTGATAGAATTTTGTCAATAATTCAACATAGGCATAATATGTGATCGTGCTAAACGGTGCTTTTTGAGAAAAAATTTCAATTAAGTTATTTCAGCTAATTTCTTTTCCTTTTGTGCTAAAATTTGCAAGCAAATCTTGATATTCGTATCTAAGAGTTTTATTATCATTCACTAAATAATATCTTCATGACTTTTTGATTCAAAACTAAGTGGAGTTTGACAAGCCAACCATTTTTCTAGCTACGTACACAAGTTCCTTTCTTTCTCCACTGATTAGTTAAACTCCAACTCACAAGAACTCCAACTCACAAAATGTTCTAAATTCTAGGTAGCTCTCTAAAAAGTCCTCAAAATTTGAATGGGAAAAATGTAATTTTTTGCCATGATTGCAAAAAATTACAATCAAGGCGTTGTGATTGCTATTTAGACAGCGTCTCACTCATTTCTCCATATGCTCCCTAGTCAGTCAACGCAGATGACGCTGACACAATACAACCTCCTTACATCCACGCGCACTGCGCACTGAGTCTACAGGAGCTAGGAATGGCAAATTCGAAGCCTCTGATTGGTCAGTTAGTTGGATGGTTTCGATAATACCCTTTCAGATGGGTCTTGCGAAAGACAGTTTTGTTAATGCCAAATTTTTACTGACTTACGCAATACGTAACTTTTTGAACGTAAGTACGAAAAGTTACGTGTACTTAGCAAAGTTTCGTTAATCGCTGCCCAGCAGGCAATAAGTCTAACAGCTATCACAAACAATCCTCAGTTATGGAAAGACCGGGTTCAGAAGGCCGGATAACCTTTTATGGAATCAAGTCACGAAAAGTACAAGAATCAGCAACAGACCATCGGCCTATTTCACCACCCCACACTCTGGGTTGAATATTGTCTGAGATATAAGCTTTGAATCTCTTAAACCAGACGCGGCCATTGCTGCTCTAAGCACTATATATTATCGTGTGATTTATGCTATTGCCGAGTGCTGATTCACATATAATAAATGCTAGATTCTCCTTATTTCACCGCTCAGCACTCTCTTTCTTGAATATTTTCTGAGTTACAAGCGTTGAACTTGTGGAGCCTCAAGTGATCGTCAGGTTTCACTAGGTAGAAATGACAGAAGATAAGATCGTTGAATATGTTTAAGCAGACAACGGGTAGATCTGTTTCAAACACTATGCATCAAGTTTCTAGATACAATATTATAAGAAAGAATTTGGTTACTTTGACGGCAGTTATATAAAGTGATATCCTGTTACAAAGTTAGCTCCAAAAATTACGGAATCACCCGATTCACCGCCGCATTCGATTAATCCATTGTTCACCACGTGTTCTGCACTTCAGCGTTGTCAGCGTCTTCAGCTTTCAAGTGTGACCCAAAAGTCAGGAACACTGCAAGATATACCAATGTCATTTACAAATTCTTCTGCACCAAAGAAGGCCGTGGACTTCTCCAGAATGCACATCGGTTTGACCAGTACGACCCTGAGCCTCCGACTCAAATACCACCTGAAAACTGGATGACCTGGCAAAGAACCATATGCGGGAGGCTCACAACGAAACAATCACCCCCGCGACATTGGAGACCTGCACCAGCATCATCGTGCTGTCGATACTACAAGACTGGCTATAGCAGAGGTTCTCATCAGTCATCATCAGATATGAGTCCCTAGCAATCAAGTTGCAACCAACTGGATTTTTCAGGACGCTGAACTTGTTCTCGGGCTGATTTAAGTTTTGATTTCGAACCGCATCCACGATATATTTTGTACTTACTTATTTATTTTATCATTTTCAAATTTCAAGTGTTGTGAAACTCTTCACCTACTGGAGAATGAATATAGAATATTCGAAACATAGTTATTTCAGTTTAATGTCATTTTGGTAACCTGCTCTTCAATCTCCCAGCACCAGCAAGATACTTTGCTCCGCGTATTGAAAAAAAAAATATAATAAGAAATTGTCAATAAAAAACACGCTCTGGTCTTCGATGAAACCTGCATAAAACATTCTTTGTTCAAACATGGGTGGTTAACGAGTAATGGCCAGAGAATCCATTGATTTTGATTTAAAATTTCAGGATCGAACAATATTGTTCAGATAATGTTGGTTGATCAAAATGCTGTTCCAAAGAAGTAATATGAATTTATTAACGACGCTTCGAATGCGACAACATTCATTTTCAAATCTAGGAAGCATTGGATACAGAAATTTCGGTGGTAATATGTACATGATACACATTAATAGGATGCAAGACAAAATTTTGGAACCGTGAAAATTACTCCAGAACAATCACAAAGCTCAGAAAATCCATGACTTGTGTTATGGATAGCTGGAGTCTAGTGCGTAGAGACAAGGGCTTCAGTTATTGTCGGTCGGATGATGTCTGGCCACCGAAAGATGACAATACTGATGGGTCCATCCCATGGTTGAACTAACTAACTATAGTTCAACCATTAATACTTTGAGACCTGGTATGGTTGCGAGCTTGTCTTAGGTGGCAGGATATACAGATGCTCAATGTCGTAGTAGTTACTCCAAATACTCCAATGTAGCTCAAATAATGAAGAAGTCTGCAACCTTCTGTGCAGAAAATTTTTAATATTCTTTATGTACATGTTGGCAAGTTCTTCATATCATATGTACTATTTCTTCGAAGCAACAACTAAGAGATATATTGAATAGTAGTTTTAACAAGCTCAGAAATTTAAAATTTTACAACAAAAGACACTGATAATAATTATAGTCTTTATGATGAGAATCTTTCATCGCAGATAATGCAGGAAAATCTTCGGGATTTTCAACACACATTTAACTATAAGTGTTCAAAATTTCAGATCGATTGGACAGATAGAAGTGTGCTAAATATCGATTATAAGATTTGTAGCATACAAAATTATTTTTTCAATTTTTTACATTGAATAAAAAAATAATTTTTACAATTATTCCGACAATAACAATTGACAATTTTACAATTGACAATAATTATTGTTAATTGATTCATGCATTGTTTCCGACTTTACGCAAGTGTGCACAATTTCAGATCGATTATAGAGGTTGAAGTGTGTCAAATATCGGTTATAAGATTTGTAGCAGACAAACAAACAAACAAACAAACAATAATATACGTTTAAAAATTACTTTTTAAAGATAACACTTCTAAAGAATCCAGTGTCAATGTTAAAGATGTACAATGAATTTCTCATTTTATTTTCAAAAATTGAAAAATTTAATTTTTCAAACTTTTTTAATATATAAAATTTTTTCAAAATTATTTATTCTGTCAATTTATTCATGCATTGCCTCCGACTTCACACGAGTATGCAAAATTTCAGATCAATTGGACAGGTAAAAATGTGTCAAATATCATTTATAAGATTTGTAGCTGACAAAATTATTTTGCCAATTTTTTTTAATATTGAAAAAAATTGTAATTTTCAAAATTAATTATTCTGTCAATAGAATCATGCATTGTCTCCGACTTTACGCAAGTGTGCAAAATTTCAGATCGATTGGACAGGTAGAAGTGTGTTAAATATCGATTATATGATTTGTGGCAGACAAATAAACAAACAAACAACAAGAAGTGAATTAAAGAGAAGTGTTGTAAGAATGTGGGTTTGCGCGGGCCATTCGCAAAAAAGAACATAAAATATTAATTATTATTAACAGGATTTTAGGACTGCTGAGATTTTTTATCTAGGTCAATGCCGATCTAACCTGCTGGTAATAATTACCTTAATTAAAGGAGAGAAAAATCACCGCTAGAAACTGCAGTATTATACTGATCATCTCGTCGCAAAGTATGTAGGTAGCTGATAAAATTAAAATCATGATAAAACACTCTTCTATACGCACTGGACAATGTATTCCTGCTAAACGTCGTCTAACTGAATATTAGTTATAGGGGATCATCTCTCGGAATGAGATGTAGGAGAAAACACATGGCAGCAGAAACGATCGATTTGGTTACGACCGTCCTCTAAACGTCCCCTACCACATCGCGGCAACTTCCATGCGCAGCTGAGACGCGCCGCTTCTCACCATTATCTCGTTCCATTTCTTACTTTATACACGTATTTTCACAAAGCAAACATATGTCCAGCAATATTTTTTTATTTTGTTTTTTTAGGTACTCAAGTTAAAGCAATTTTCATTAGTTGTAGTGAAATTCCAGGGGTATGGGAGCATTGGGAGAAAAGTTGGTGTTGCATGGACATGGAACGAAAAGCTCAGTCAGCCGCTAGCAGGCTTAGTAAACGTTGGTGAGGTGCGTGCGCGGGGTTAAAATTATTTTTTACTATTTACGGAACGTGTTGTTTATCAGGCTTGTATTCCAAAATCTCTCAGAAGAACATGCTTCCAACATACTAATAGATTTTTCGTTGGAAACCCGGGTGAGTAAATGAATGACTGACCTTGAGTTGCAGAACGTTTCTTCGACTTCTGCAATGACATTCGTAGGCCTACCTAGGTCGTCAGGAGGATGTTCATGTTGCCACTGGCCACGTCAATCTTTGTGAATTACGTTCTAATTCGTAAGAGAATAATAAATCTTGTATCTTGAGTATTAATGCTTCTGTTAGAAACTATAGCAACTTAGGGTCAAATTAGGTGGATTCATCAGTCGTGCTGAGTTTCTGACGACGTCAAATCAAAACAATCAAGCGATTTCTTCGTTCGAGCAGTTCACACCAGGTGTGAATCCTCAAGACCTCAACCGAACTCTCGTACAGAGAATTTGCGGCGAGAGACTTCCGAGTGTATTAATGTTGCTGTTTTTTTAGCCGAGTACAAAACTATTTTACCTATGAATGTTTTGCTCTATGCGTTGTATATTTTATAAATTGAGCTGGATAGAAGCAAAATAAATACTTAAATCAGGATTGATACCTAGTCTATCGATCAATTCTTCGAACTGTCCCAATCCCAATGCTCATTGTGTGGACGGGCAACCGACTAATTGGTCAAACTTTGACTCAATCTCTGTCTATATTGATGTTGGGAGCTGTGACATTGTTTCTCCCTAGCTCTAGTTTTTCATATCTCAAGATATTCGACACTGGTTTCACGATTTATTTTGGTGAGTTTATCGAATTATATCGTAGTTTCTATTGTTTGTGGAAAATTCAGTCAAAAAGCTAAAGTGAC
This sequence comes from Hyalella azteca, assembly GCF_000764305.2. Classification (NCBI taxonomy): domain Eukaryota; kingdom Metazoa; phylum Arthropoda; class Malacostraca; order Amphipoda; family Hyalellidae; genus Hyalella; species Hyalella azteca. The sequence continues at coordinate 25,526 of NW_025930421.1, read as the reverse complement.
AAGAACAAGAGAGCACTGGCCTATGCGGCATTGATTGCTTAGTGCAAAGAAGTCGATCCTACAGCAAACAAAGGCTGCAACGAAAATTTCATTGAAAATAATGTGCCAAAATGAAGACGTCAATGCTGTCTGGTGCTGATAGGAATGCTGTCTATCAACGCTCATTGTGGTATTTTTTAACCATTTTCGGGACCAACGCGTACGGGTACGCACACAGTGAAAGCAGGTTGCCAGCGTGCTGGTTACCTGCTCAGGCTGGTGCCTGAAACCATAGAATACAGATGCCTATTCGTACAGGTTTTCACTGTGAACACCTGCATTATTATCCTATGTTCATTCTTGTGGCAGGTTGGAGCAGGTTGCCCGCGCGGGCAAACCTGCTTTCACTGTGTGCGTACCCTACGTTTGCATCGCTTGAACGTTTAACCTAATTTTTGTGGCACTAACTGCGATTACTGCAGCAAGCAGCACGAGCTCCCCCTATTGCCGCGAGCGCAAAAGACTGAAGGAAAGTTTGAAACGTGTGGACGCTCGTCAGTCATCCGTCTTGTCGGTCAAACTTTGGCATGACATGTATTGGCAACCCTGGCATTGCTCTACCTCCACACCTCCCCGACACGTATCAAGTCAGGAGCAAAGAGTTGCGCCAACTTCGCATGTGACTATGGAACGAGGGAGGCTGATTTTACATAATTCTAAAGCTCTAATTAGATTGAGGTCAAATTTATTGCAAAACCTTAATTTTTTCAATTGGCTATTACTATTAGTGGTAAAGAAAACTTGTCAGGAGAAGAAAGCAATTATTTTCATGGTCAAGTGTGTTTTATGCGCTCTTATCTGAACGCGCAAACGTTTCTTATCTAACTACAGAACGTTGATACGGGAGATAATAACGTCATTTTCATATTGCGATTATATTCTGCCAACTTTATGATATTACTTAGATTGCATGGCAATTGATCGTTGCTTTACGCTGTTGCTGTCTGGTTTATCACACAATTGATCAGAGATAAAATTGTGGGTGATAACTTGAGTGTTCGAGACTTTGTAGTCAGCGACTCTCGTAATTTGCTGCCTCGATAACCCTGCTTCAAGTTGATCGCCATTATATATACTTGATTGCATCAGTACTCAATCGTACTGTATTATTCATATTGAATTGGTATGTTTAATCACATTAAAACTGAATGCAATTTAAGGTTTCATTTTAAACTGCACTTCTTTTCGTCGTGAGCGGCATGCCGTCCGTATTGTAGACAGTTTTGTTAATTGTCTTTGTTTCCTTCCGAAACGTCGCTTTTAAAATCTGCCTTCTTCATATCACTTCTTTCATTCTTTGTATTAAATAATGTGTTACCATTGTCTCGTCTACTTCTTTTTTGGAAGGAACTCGTATCAATTATTCGCTACAAAACAAGTCTCTCAAGGAGGAAGTCGCCGTCCATGTCAAATATCGAACTTCCTCTGGTCTAGCCAACAGCTGGGGTACAAGAAAACGGAAAAGGGGAACCAAACACCTGTTGAAACCATTAATCTCTGCTCAGGTGCCTGTCTGACTAATGACCCGACGTCGCGTGTAGCCCGTATTTCTCTTGGCCGCCTATGACGAACTTGCGTTCAGCATCCCTGGTATGGTACGAAGTTCGCTGTTGACGCGTTTTGTGGCAGGAGATCCATGCTAAAAAGAATGCATTCGTTCGCTGTAAGCATGGTTCTAATTAGCGTAGATTTCACAATATTTTTGAATTTTTTTGGGAATCCGGCCTCTTTTCTAGTCATTCGTTACACCAGTAATTCGATTTAATTGTAATAGTATTCATATATATGGAATATTACTATTCCGTTCTCCATTAGGATAGGTACCTGCATATTATTACCAAATCGTTTACTTTTCGATCAGCGAATCTTCCTTTTTTCACGATGCTACCAGAATTAGGTCTTCTACCAGAATAAAAGAATTAGGTCTTCTTAAACATCAGTAAACTGCAACCCAGATTGTGCAAGTTTTACAGTAGTACACAGAGAAGTATAGGAATATAAACACCAGTGCTGACTTACTACCAAGTCGCTGGGATCGATGCCCCGCGTGAACGAACCCCCATATTGACCCCCTCTTCTTGCTTCCCCCAAGATTGGGGGCGACAACTGTTCCGATTTTATCTACTGATTTGTTGTAGCCTGAGACTGTTCCCCGGGCAGATTTGACATGGAATTTACTTTTAATGAAATAAAATATTTATGCTGTAAAAATTAAATATGCTTAGGTGCGTACGTGACACGAATCATGCACTGGAAAACGTGTGACCTTGGCTTCACCTTGCTAACGTTCATGACGCTCACGTGACGTCACAGGCAGCACCTGACGTCACGAACGTGAACGCGTCTGTCGCTCCGCCTAGTAACATGTAATCGATTGTTGATAACACGGCCCTCTACTGCACGATTGATTATTCGACTGTAGTAGGAATAACATTACATATAATCATTTGTGAGAGTAAGGCATTCGTCGTGGAAATGATACTATCATGTCATTAAACGATTGGGAATTTTCCACGCGAGTTAGACAACGGTGGTGTGTGTTATTCTGCTCATTTCGAGTTTCTTCATGCAATCGATACCATAAAACGAACTGTATTATATGGTCCTTTTACAGTGCGATTGCATCACGCTGGAGTACCACCCTTTCACTGCTCAGACGAACCTTTCTTACCTGCAGTCTTATTACTTTCAGCTTAGCAGATTATCTTTTTTAAGTAAACCAATTTAATTTTCAGTCAGCGGCATTAGCTCAAGGCACGATTTTTCTGTTTAATTCATTTTAAGTGTTACATACAATTTTGTGATGACCATAGGTGGGTAATATTGTTTGTGGGAGCAGTTAATTGCTGCAAAGAATGACGCATATTTTTTTCTATTCTATATACAAAAGATGGCGGACTCTATTAATAGCGGTTGTTATGAATTTCGTATAGTATAACAATCATGGAAATGCCCAAAATAATGAATATGTCATATTGTCTAAATAGTGACACTTGCTGCACGTAGCACTGATACGCTAATTTGCCGGGGGGAAACTGGTTCAGGATGATCTTATCTATACCAGGGCCAAAAGTGCATCGATATTTGGACAAATTCGCGTCATTTCTGTGAGTGCATATAGCGCCATCCCGCATCTGTGCTACAGCTGCCTGCGATCAATGAAACCAAAGCGCGCCAAGTCGAACGACCTTTGTCGGGAATAATCTTTTATAATATAAGAGTGGTGATTCAGGTAATTATTTAGTAAGGGGTTTGTAGAACTTGCCTATTTGCTAAAATTTATTTGGCTTCATTTCATTGCTAGGTTTGTACCTACACCCACCAAACAAATGACATAGGAACATCGTTTAATTAAAGATTGAGTTATAGCGTCAGGTGTCTGGTTAGTAGGTACTATATTGCGTTGGTGCTGTGAACACGTATATACGGTGTTACTACTTCTACTTGGGTAGGTTTTACCTTTGGTTAATACAGTTTTCGAAATGAAGTTGTTTTGAACCTCCAGCTAGGTGTCCATTCTCACCTGTTTTTCCTTCAATCTCATTCTTCCATGGTCGTTTTTACTCTATATTATACCAGGAGTTACTCGCCCTCACAATCCTCTAAAAATTCAACCCATTAATCCAATTTTCTCATCCACATTGCCATCAGCCTTTCACCTCATCCACAATGCCATCAGCCTCTCACCTCTCATCCACAATGCCATCAGCCTCTCGCCCCACATCCACATTGCCATCAGCCTCTCACCTCTCATCCACAATGCCATCAGCCTCTCGCCCTACATCCACATTGCCATCAGCCTCTCACCTCTCATCCACAATGCCATCAGCCTCTCGCCCCACATCCACATTGTCATCAGCCTCTCACCTCTCATCCACAATGCCATCAGCCTCTTGCCCCACATCCACATTGGCATCAGCCTCTCACCTCTCATCCACGTTGCCATTAGCCTCACTCCCCTCATCCAAACACATTGATCATCAGGCTGCAACTCCCATATTCACTTCACCGCATCATTGGGTTTTACATCTCGATTGCACACGCAGTATCAGCAGTCTCCGCTTCCATTCAACAATACCTCCATTCACGCTTGGCACCGATTGTAAGTAGTTGCACTCCCACTAGCTGCCAATATCAAAGCTGCATCATAGAAGGTAGGAAAAAAGTAGAAATTTTCTAACTTTTCTGATAAATTATCATTTAGTAAATTTCAGCACTTTTCAAAGAAAAATCTGGTTTACATTTGCATTGGATTGACAGTACCTACTTGATTATTGATCAGCGTCCCTCGCGGTCACGACGCAAGCCGCAACGTAACCGTGCGTGAGCGTATAGTCACATATCGCGTTCCCCGTAGTCCTAGTTATTTCGCAGTATATTATCAGGACTCCGCCACTCGCGGTTAAATACATCGCGTCGCTGTGACCCAATACCCAGTCACGTGCAATCGTCCTCACCGTTTTTTTAATACCGCGACCATCTAATTTGTGCCAAATAAGTTACTATTTCAGCAGTCGTTTTCATTTCGATGTAGCGTCCCAATGACTCACTGAAATACACCGCGTCGTCGCTGCGACTTCTCTTCCGTAGTCACGTGTCGCTATCGCGGCGGGTGTCTCTATTTCGGTCGAGCACGAGAAGCGTGTGTGGTGATCTCGTCCACGCACGCGTCGGGCGCGGGGTCTGCCCGAGGCGTGATCACGTGCTACCGCCAACCTCAGGAAGCGCGCGTCTCAGGCAGCGTCAGCCGCGGAGTGTGCTGATGTAGCACAGCATATCCGACGCGTCCTCGTTGTTGGTTATGCGGAAATGAGTTCGTAATTGTAACTGTAATGAATAATTTATTGATGAATTATGCGGAAATGAGAACACGAGTTACGAATAAACTTCTTAGGATTAGTGCCTTATGTGATATAGCTTAGTTTGTTAGGTTTTCGAGTGATAGTGGAGCTGTGTGCGTATACATCAGCGCTTATTTACGAGACTTTCTCACTTGTGTTGAAAGTGCGTCATTGCTATCCTTATTGATATCGGTGTCATTTATCAAGACGACTAAGTTTTCAACCATCAAAACGAATTATTTGAAATAAATTTTTAAGCAAAGAAAGTGTGCAATTAAAATTCGCCAACCTTCTGATTATAAAAAGTGGTATCCAACGAAACGTTCAGACTGGTCCTTCATGCATATTGTTCCCTTCTCTATACATCTCTCGGTAACGGCCGCTTTCTTGTTCAACGAAGCGTACTATGATCTTTAAAAACACATTTGATCATATTTGTAAGTCAACAAAAATACTTTAGTACCTATATACTTAACCGGTGTCGTGAAAACTGGATGTTTTTCTTGGTTATCGATAATAAATAGGTGTTTATTCTCTTATGGAGTTTATGTTAATTGGACTCAATTATCCTTTAAATCTTTTTATGGAGTCATTTTTCCTTTAAATTTTATCAACCATGATTATCGCTGTTCTTTCTATATTGTCATTGATACACTATTCGTTCAAAATCTGTTTCTAGTCATGCTCTGTTGCTGTTAATAATCGATTGAAGTTTATACTATTGTATAGTTTATGAATTTTGCACCTTCCATATCTACCGTAGAATGAACACACACCTTTCGTACCTACCGTATTTTGCGCAGATTAATGTTCATACAGATCGTTTTGCTATGAACTCTTGAACAGTATACCGTATATTCTTACGGTATTGTTATGATCTTTCTACCCTTCATACTCACCGTGTTTTGTCAGCAAAATACCGTTCATACTAATTTTATTGGTATGAAAAATATACCGTTCATTCTTATCGAATTTTGTATACAATATACATTTTTTGTATACAATATACCTTTCATACTTATCGTATTGCTGTGTATACCGTTCATAACTTCATCAATTTTGAATAAAAAATCAAAATTTATTGATTGATCAAGATTGATTTTTTTTGAATAAAAAATCAATCAATCAAAAAGTATACCGCTCATAACTCCATCAATTTTGATGTATGTATTTAGAGCTCAAAAGTTGATGGATGTATTAATGTATGTATTTAGAGCGCATACACTTGAAGCTGTGTATGTTAAGTGCAAGTATTGGCAAATAAACATGATTGTTCCTAAAGCAAGTTGAAATGAGTGAATACTACAGTTTATTTAGTTTGGTATCTATAATTTGCTTAATATATTTCAATGTATACAGAATCTAAAGAGAGGGCCTGAGCCGCTTTCGCATAGGCGATCGTTGCAAGGCTTGGCAAGCTTTTCGTGTTTATTTTCACAGTCATCAGGAACTTGTAAATATGCTTGCAGGCATTTATGTCTTCATTCTTTCACGATTCAAGACTTTTGTTGTTTATAAAAAAAATGAAATTGTCCCAAACAGCACGTGCATGTTACATTTCTGAGTGTAAAAACGACATTTATTTAATTTCCTAGGCATTACAGATTTTAATTGCAAATTCAAGAAATTTTTCCTTATTTACATTTGCACGGTTTACGTTTAATGCATTTGTTTTACTTGTGCACACTTTTGCCGATCGCGGTCTAGGCGATGAGAAAACAATAATCCGTCTTGTAATATAAATACTACATGACTCGTTAAATAAGTTTATATACCGTATATTATCAGGAACTTGTAAATATGCTTGCAGGCATTTATGTCTTCATTCTTTCACGATTCAAGACTTTTGTTGTTTATAAAAAAAATGAAATTGTCCCAAACAGCACGTGCATGTTACATTTCTGAGTGTAAAAACGACATTTTTTTCATTTCCTAGGCATTACAGGTTTTAATTGCAAATTCAAGACATTTTTCCTTATTTATATTTGCACGGTTTACGTTTAGTGTATTTGTTTTACTTGTGCACACTTTTGCCGATCGCGGTCTAGGCGATGAGAAAACAATAATCCGTCTTGTAATATAAATACTACATGACTCGTTAAATAAGTTTATATACCGTATATCTACGCTGAAACAAACTGCTAGAATATGGATAGAAGTTTTATCTGTGCCAGGAAATATAGAGCTCGAGGCTAGGTATTCAGGCTGCTCGATCACGAGTTTTTATTTTTATTTGCCGTGCACTTAACGTCACAAGTTAAACTTGTTGATTGGTTGAACTCCTAATGCAAAAATAAATTGCTGATTGAGACTTTATCTTGTGTAAGCTTTTTCTTTAACTTTGATGTATGGTCCAACTTTCTGCAATGGTTTGATTCATCCATTCACAATATTGAAGGTTCCATGGTTCAAGTATGGTTCCGTGATAATACCAATAAATGGTCCGAAATAAATGGCATGTGAACCACTGAACTTTGTATAATTCTATTGCCATTGAACCACGAACCATGCCCTTACCATTGAACCAGGTTCTTAATACGGAACCATGAACCATGCTTTTACCACTTACCCACGAACCGTGTACTTACCACAGAACCGTGAACATTGCTTTACCATTGAACCATGTGCTCAGCTATTACCATCGAAGCATGAACCATGTTTCACCCCTGACCCATGACCCAGCTACTACCACTGAACCTGACCCAGCTACTACCACTGAACCATGAACCACACCACACGCTCTTATCATTCCTTGACTTGACAGCACTAGCTGCTGCAACAGACTAGCAATGCAGCCTTCGCTCGTTTTTGTACGTTATTGCTACGACAAAACTCGTCAAAGCGTCAGTAAAGCTAGCACTTGGCTGCAATGGATCTGCTTGAACTGTATTCTTCGCTCCTATACGCGCTCTTTAATATCGATTACAACATCGTGAATCAGAGCATTTATAATTTTCGAGCATTTATAGTCCGCTTGTGCAAATCAATAAAGGTATGATAAACATCTACTGGTTGTCGTGTTCTGATTTGTGTTACGATTTTTTACTTCCGTCCCAACTCTTCAACACTGAATACGGAGTACTAAGATCTATTTGTATTTGACTGGTTTGGCTTAAGTTAGTGGATAAATCTCCGCTTAATTAGTATTTCTTTCAAATATATTGGTTGCTTCGTGAGGCGGGTCGTTGTTGCCAAGGCGAGATCAACTGAGTCCCTTTTTTTATGTTGTGTAGCATTTGATTATCAATGTGGGTGATGCGCCGTGCAAGTAATGTGCTGACTGAATTTAGACTCAGCGTGCGCATTAACGAATGAAAGCGTAGACTCGAGTCAGTTTTATCTTCTATTCATTTACCCAGCTACTACCACTGAACCTGACCCAGCTACTACCACTGAACCATGAACCACACCACACGCTCTTATCATTCCTTGACTTGACAGCACTAGCTGCTGCAACAGACTAGCAATGCAGCCTTCGCTCGTTTTTGTACGTTATTGCTACGGCAGAACTCGTCAAAACGTCAGTAAAGCTAGCACTTGGCTGCAATGGATCTGCTTGAACTGTATTCTTCACTCCTTTACACGCTCTTCTAATATCGATTACAACCTCGTGAATCAGAGCATTTATAATTTTCGAGCATTTATAGTCCGCTTGTGCAAATCAATAAAGGTATGATAAACATCTCCTGGTTGTCGTGTTCTGATTTGTGTTACGATTTTTTACTTCCGTCCCAACTCTTCAACACTGAATACGGAGTACTAAGATCTATTTGTATTTGACTGGTTTAGCTTAAGTTAGTGGATAAATCTCCGCTTAATTAGTATTTCTTTCAAATATCTTGGTTGCTTCGTGAGGCGGGTCGTTGTTGCCAAGGCGAGAGCAACTGAGTCCCTTTTTTATGTTGTGTAGCATTTGATTATCAATGTGGGTGATGCGCCGTGCAAGTAATGTGCTGACTGAATTTAGACTCAGCGTGCGCATTAACGAATGAAAGCGTAGACTCGAGTCAGTTTTATCTCCTATTCATTGCTAGTGCGAAATTATCTGTGCTTTTATTATTAATGTTATTCCCTACAAGATTGGGGAATCGGACACTAATAGGTTTAAAGCTTGCGCCCATGCGTATTATTTAGTGACAGAAACTTCAAGGCTTAATCATATGGGCTACCAAAAAATAACTGTGAAAGATACGTCAAGAAATGATTTCTGCCTCCAATAGTATGACAGGTTCATTCCACAAGAAGTTTCCAAGTATTATTCTTGTCTTCATGAAGCGTTTTTTAGTCAGGTAGAATTTTAATGAATAGGTGCATTGAAGAAAAAAATTGGATTACGTGTTCGGTACCTGAAACTTTAAATACACTTGTTACTTTGGGTAACCGCAATTTTATGTCACGACATAAAACAGTTTTATTTATTTTTGATAGCATGAAACATGTACTGTTTTTCTGTAATTTGCATGTATTTAATTTTTATTATCGAAAATTTATCAATCTTGCGACAAGAAAGCACTCAATTTTATAGGGTAATGGCAGTGGCACGTGTATACTGCTGCAGCGAACAAGTGAGTGACGAGTCAGACTAACTTGAGACAACGCAATCTTAGTTCTCATACAAAGCATTCTTTAGGAGAGTTTCCTGTTTTATTGCTCGCTGCTACCTGCACACGAGCGAATGCGCCAAGGCAACACGTGTTATGAAATGTCTACTGTTTGTCCTTCGCATTATTTCTGCTTGTTTCGCATCGCATTTAAACACTCGCACGTTTAAAGAATTTAAAATATCGTGGACCTTCTTAACATGAAGCTATATGAAGGCGGTGCTCTTCTTAGTCGAGAGCAGTGAGTGTGAGCGCGAGTGAAAAGTTTATTTCTATAGATCAAAAATTTACCTTAGAATATTTCATGCATAATGACTACAAGGCAGCTGAATTCGTTTCATTAAATTTTATCCTTTTCTTCTCAAGTGTTCGTTGGCATTTATTTCAACAGACTCCCAAACAGGATCTAGAATTGTCCGTAAAATGAAATCTTAAATTTCTGTCAGTAGAATATAATTCTTCAATTTCCAAATGTTGGCGGCTAATATTCGATCCTCTCTAATGCGTTACCAGTGACCTTTCACTTATCCCAGTCTAGGTAATTAACATTCGGGCGCCGAATGCCCTTCAGGGGCTCCTGCAGAACCGGTCACGTATGACGGCCGGAGGAGCCATGTTGCTACGCGGCCCTTCCCTGCCAACCGGTGCTGCAACTCTGACGTCGCCATTAATATAGTTGAACAGCGACACTTGTCGCGGCAAGCTTACCAGTNGCTTGCCAAAGGCGTTGTCGTGGCTAGCTTGCCAAAAGCGTTGTCGTGGCTAGCTTGCCAAAGGCGTTGTCGTGGCTAGCTTGCCAAAGGCGTTGTCGTGGCTAGCTTGCCAAAGGTGTTGTCGTGGCTAGCTTGCCGAAGGCGTTGTCGTGGCTAGCTTGCCAAAGGCGTTGTCGTGGTAAGTTTCCAACGACGTGGTCGTGGCAGATTTTCAACTGCGTTGTCGTGGCCAATTTACCAAGCTCTCGTCATACTTTCCTCACTAGCCCTATTCTTATGGTTATAGTTTGACTCTATTGGATCCAAAATCACCCTAGATTATTTCCGTACATATTTATCGAGTTAATCGCAAAATATTTGAGAGATATTTTCATACGAGCGTCTCTAAAATCTCTATTTTCAGCTGTAGATTTTTTTTGAATTTTCCGTCGTACGCAATGGTGGCATGCAATCGGATATCCATGTATGCTCGATCTTCGAGCCGAATTATCATATTTTTGTATTCATTTTTTTTTTGTTTTTATAGCCCATCGATTGAATCATTTACATATATCGTTATGTTTTAAATTATTTATCCATTGTTTCAGATCCACACCTCAGAATGGAGAGGCACGGCGACACTCTGGAGAAGTCATGTGGCAGCAGTTCACAGAGCGGCCGCAGCAGTGCATCGACGCTCTGGCCCTTACCGTGTAGCTTGACTTCGTTGCTTAACATGAATTGCCGCGCGAGGGCAGAAGGCTTGGCTAGATCAGTGTCAGCGAAAATAAGGTACTCGGCCACAAGGGATGACATGGTTCCTCTGCATCAGAGAATGGAAGGTCGTTCTGTGTCTGTCGACGCAACTTGCGATCAATTGTTGCTGAGCAAGCCGTTGCACGTGGTCACTTCCGAACCAACCATGCATATTGATTACTCTCCTACCCATAAATGTTCCGAGGAGGATTCTGATCTTCACTATGACTTTGGCTTAGTTACGCCCGAAGACGGACAAGGGCTTTCAGTCGAGTTTGCTCAATCTAGCGATAGTATCTCTAAAAAATCATCACTGTCAGATCATGAGAAAAGGGGCAAAATATGGGCAGACAGCAAAGGGGAATCTAGCGATAGACCTGAGAGTGGTTGCGTCACGTCTGTGACGTCACCGGTGATGTTCAGGGACGATATGATGTCAAGCACTCTCTCTTCGCCGTCCGATGATGTTTTATCTCCCACTAATTCCACTGACCTCAAGGCAGTACGAGAAATATTATCTTTTACATCATTTGTTGAAGGTATCCAAGGCATGACGTATTCATTGAGTGAGCTTACAGCTGTAGATTCTGGTCTATATTGTGAACTATCTGGGGCAGATTCAGGATTGTACACAGATCTTGATTCCGTTCCTGACTCCGTAAAGTTCTTTTCTAGGGATGTGAGGCCTGACACAGATGACAAGTCGTCGCAGAATTGCAATAAAATCAACCCTGTGCATGAGTTCAGCGATTCGACTTCTGATGATGCTGAAAAGTTCGGCAAAGTAACTCCCCCCGAAGGATTTCGTAATGTACCTCCCAAAGCACTTGATCCTTCCATCTTAGAGAATTTTCCAAAAGATCAGCGCCGCAGGAGCTGTGACTTACCTCCTAAAATATATCAGCAGCAAACCCTGCGTTGGAGCTCGCCTCCTGGTTACCGCTCAGGTCTAACTTTACCCGGAGGCTTGTGCTTGGCCCTCCTGCCTGCCAGGGCACCTACCACCGAAACATTGTCATTCAAGCGCCAAGTCGCAGAGCCTATTAAAAAGCACGAATCTCAAGTGGTGTGCTCATCCGGAGGTTTCGGTGCTTTCAGGACCCAGCTTTGTAAGTCAAATCGGCCCGTGACTTCAGAACCCGAATCAGACAAGCGCGAGTTGTCTAGCCCGGCATGTGTCACGAGCTGCATGCTAGGATCACCAGACCACGAGGCGTGGTCAACAGAATGGCAGCACCATGACCATACAGCAATGGGTGACTTGAGAGCTTCCTCTAGCATCGATGCCACGCTTGGCACCACAGCTCATAGTTGGCACACGACCTCGACTGCTTCTTTTGACGCTGCTGCCGCCGCTACCTCTGCTGCGGCTGCTATTCAACCTCAGCTGATAACAGCGGCAGTGTGTGGTCAACCGGCACAGCGAGACGAAGCTAGTCTCTCAAGCAGTGAGTGCGACTCCCGGCCATCCCCTGAATCACAGCCTGTGTGCGACAGTCTGAAAAGGGCTCAGTTGTCGGGTCCTGATATTAGTGAACCTACAATTGCAACAATGCGAGATGAGTGCGAGCCTTCGGTGCCTAGTTTCTCGAGGAGACGGCGGTACAAGGTCAGAGAAGGTCAATCAAAGTCAAGTGGCGCTTCGTGTTCAAATGTTGACACTCTTAATGCAAAAGTGAACGATGGGACACCATTAAGTGCAAGTGAACATTCTAGTGAACCTAGTTCTCCAGGGTCTATGAGAGATTGTGATTCTTCAGAACCGACAAGTCCGTTAAACGCAGAAACAAATCTTCCAAATTCTTGGCCTGTCGCTGAAACAGAAAACGCTTCTAGCGCGTCTGGTGCGTGCAGTGTGCCTATTTCAGTCGACGAAAATCATGACGAAGCTGGCAAAGTTAGTAACGCTGACGATGACGCACAGGACGAGGAAGACGTTCCAGCAGTCGTTGAGGGAAAATTTAAGCATTTACTTCAATATAAGGAAACTGTTAGAAAATTATCATACGCCGCTGAAGATGCGTATGACCCTAGCATTACCACTGTTATACAATTAGACGAAAACGAGTTATCTGAACCGGAAGAAGACGTATCACTCCACGATGAAGTCGATCAGCACGAATTAGATGAAAAATTGAATCGTCTACAAATTGAAACGCCTGAAATGAATGTTCAACAGCCGAGTGATGAATCTTCACGGGATTCGTCTGCAGACCCCGTGGAGGAAGATCTTAGTCTTCGTATTAAGAGATCTTCATCTTTGAAATGTGGCAAAACGCCCCCGGGAACTCCTGGCACCAAGAAAATTGTCCGATTTGCCGATTCACTCGGCCTTGATTTGGCGGAATGCCGGACATTCTTGGAGGGTGTTCCTAATGTTCCCAAATCCGCATTCGGAGACTTGCGAATTGCAAAAGCAGAGGACGAAAGCGAAAATTCACCAAGCTCTTCACAACTGTTCCTTAGCAGCTGTAACTCCAACAGATATACTGCTATAGCCCAGAAAAAAATGCTAATGCCACTGTTTCAGCAACCATGTGTGCTACCTGGATTCTTGGACAGAGTTCGTGCCAATAAAGTTTCTCTGGAAACAATCAGTGTTGGTGACGATATGAGTGTAAGGGGATACGTTCGCGTCTTGAACTTGGACTTCCACAAGCATGTCGTTGTGAGGTATACTTTCGATGGCTGGAGGAATTTTCATGAGGTGAGTTCGATGCTACTTTTTTAAGTGCATTATTCACGAGGAAAAAATTTGTTGACACGCCTCTTTCATATACCAATGCAAAAAATAACCATCGTTTTAGTTCACTTTGTAGACCATGACAATTTTATTTTAATTTTATTTTACTATAACTGCACTGTATCTAGATTATTTAGATCCCGTTCCTCAGTGCCTCGATCTGACATGGATCCTATTCTAACGCAATTCTCGAAAGAAGGCGCAATAATATTTCCTAGTGAGGATTATCTAAAATTTGACGTCGGTGATCTGTGAAGCTAGGCAAATCTTAAACAAACTCAAACAGGCAAGCAGGCAAGCAACATCAACTTGCGTTTTTTTCTCTTTTTCTCTTGCATCTAGGACAAAATCGCGAAAAAATGATAATTCTAATTACTTAATCATGATTGTAAAATGCATTATGGAAGTAAAAATCCGATTTTTCCCTTTTTTTAAACGGGAATCTGAAAGTCTGGCTAATCTTTGATTGACTGTAGACTTGAAAGAACAGTGTGTGATCATGAAAAAAATATGTTGAAATGAATGAAAAAATAAACGGAAAATTAATGAGAATTAGCGCATGAAAACTATGTTTAAAAAGTATGTAAGATGCGTGGCGAGTATGTGAAATAATTAAAGTACAATTTACGAAAACCGTCAAATTGAGGTTGTTCGAACAATATGGCCGCTGTGTAGGTAGGTGTTCTATGGAAAAAGTATTAATGTTTGAATACAACGTGACGAATGTGGAGAATCTATCTTACGTGTGTGTAAAATGAATGGAATTTGACTTGAAAAGTAAAATCGAAAAAAATCATGGCAAGTGCATGAAATTAATTATATAGTTGTGGAATTTATTTAGCGCCATTGTATTTATTAAGCCTCGTGCTGTAAATATTCAAGGCTATTTGAGCGTGTGTCCACGGTGCCGGTTGTGCCATGAACTTAACCAAACTTGATATTTTATTTCTGGTAGTCCAATCACTTGGCCTTTTATAACGGGAGGAGAAAAGTACATTAAAAATTTTTTCAATGTGATTTGTAGTAGGTACGTGTACATTTTATTCAACATGAAAAGAAATTGAATTCGAATTTGAAACTTGGACCTGAATAGGCGGGCGTTCTACGCTGAATGTGAGTTAGAACAGAAATTTTTTTAATTGACCTATTTTGGCTTCAAAATTAAATAAATGGATTGGGATTAAGGTAATGTCTTGTATAGTACAACGCCGGAAAACCTGATGGCTTGGAAAGTGATAAAAAATGGTTAGGTTACTAACGGTTTGAGTAGGTACTGGCCGTGTGTGAATGTGCTTGTGTTAGTGGTTACTCATGTAGGTGTGCTGCAGGAATGAACTCTTGAGAATTACCGCGTTATCAGCTCGGATAACACGTCTCTTCTTGTCGTGTTTCCTTATCATTTATAGCGGGCTTCCTAGTTTGGTTTGATCGCTGCTTATCTGCTGTATTCTTGCATGAACTTCATGATCTTGTCATTTCCGTGATCTCTTCGCGGTTGACGTTTGCGTCATTAATTCTTTGACTAGCGTTTCAATTAATTCGCGTGTACAAAACTCGAGCTTTTCTTAACCGTGTACGAGAAGACGCTATATATTTTTTTTGTAGTCATCGAATTAATCGTCAAAGAAAAACTCAATGACTTTTTGGTCGTTGCACATGAATTCGAAATAGTTTTTTGTAATAAAATAAATTGGCTAACTTGTGGATTTGTTACGCAGAAACATTTATGCCTTTTTAAAGCTGAAGTTGTGGTTTTGGAAATTTGGAGCAAAGACATAAGAGAAAAATCGATAATGTATGATCCCAATAGACACTATGCGACTTTAATTTTCATGAAATTTCGTATATTTCATGTGGGCCAGTCTAATATATACAGTTTATAATACGGTAGACTGATTTAATTGGTCACTCGGTCATATCAGTTTTTTCTTGGATTACACTGGAAAATTGTCTTTCTATGAATTTTTTGTATACCGTATATGAATACGGTATTCTGGTCTCGAGTGATGATGCTCCAACCTATAGCAGTTTTTACTCGTGTTACTAATTTCTAAGCCCATGATGATAACGTCTATCTTTCTAATGTACGAGATAAAATTTAAACACGAGTACATGCGCAGTAATTATGAATGAATATCTACAGTGTGAATTTCGACCCGCCTTCAACGAACCAAAATTAGTTTGGTTCTGTTTAATTCTGTAAAAAGTTTTATTGATGAGTTAGTGTTCATCATAGTACTATAGTACTTGTTATAATCTGATTTAGAATTAAATGCCACAGACTGTTTTTATCCGACCGAAAAATGATTTACTGTAATGTAATTGCTATTATTTATTATTTGATTATGATTTTTCTTTCGATTCCTCTTAAGCAATATGAGCCTTGTCACGTTGCAGGGATAAATTCAATCACCAGATACCTACTTGACCCTCAAATCGCTGAGACTTAATAATTATAATCTGATCCAATTACAGACCATTAATCTTGTTCATGTTTCAGGCTACCGCTTCGTACGTCCATGGCTCGTGCGATGGCTTCTCTGACAAGTTCTCTTTCTTATTGTGGGGAAGCTTCTTGCAAGAGAACGGCTCACTGACCTTCTGCATCAGGTACACAGCTGGAGGCAGCGAGTTCTGGGACAATAATCGGGGATCCAACTACGTACTTCAGTGTTATACCAACCAAATACGGCGACAGCTACACCAGCAGGCACTTCACCAGCCTGCTGACAACAACCTGAGCCATGGAGGAGGCAGTTACTCCAAACACTTTGGGAGTGTGTTTCAAAATTCACCTCCGACACCGTCTGAAAATTGGACTGGAACTTTCTTTTAATAATTAGTGAATAATCATTTAGAAACAGCTCCTTGAATTGTTTGAGGACTCGACGAATGTGCTCGATTTTTTCATGGTATACTCTATAGATGTATAATCCACTGTATTCGGCGATGTGCAATGCGATTGGAGGTTAATGCAACTGGAGTTTATGTGGAAACTGAAGCTCGAATTAGTTTAGCCCTCAGAGCCAATAAATATGCGACGTGCTAAGGATGGAATAATATGAGACTCTCGATGTGTACAGCGAGGGATATGCAATTTCGCTTCAGTGAGTCGGTTGCAATGTCCATGTGGCAAGACATTAGTTATAGTCTCGCTTTCCGTCTGTCTCGATCGCTGTGTTATTTCCCCTGAACTCGTTACTGCTTTTATGTACACATGTGTCATTTCACAAAAAATATTCCTCCACAAATTTTACACGAGAAACCTGAGTGGAATTGCGGCAGAAAAGTCAAGCTTCTAGTAACAACGACTGCAAATGGCACGGCATGATTTGCCTATGAATCTATTGCGTATCGTAATCATAGTCTGCAATTTGAAAACCTCGATGTGCAGTGGTTCTGCTTGAACGTTTCCCGTGGTCTGAGCTTAAGCGGCAGTTTACATACACAATGTTTTTAAAGTCGTCTCATGACGAATTTCTAGTCTTCGTATCAATTCTCGCTTGCGTTGCTGCCTAGGCTAAGATTTGTTCGTCGTTTTGGTGGTTTTCTTGTTCATTTTAGAGCCTCCAACTTTTTTTATCACAGAATTTTGGAGGCCAATTCGATTAATTTTTGCAACATACTGAAACCAAATTCACGTCTATTAAACCTGATGAATGTATAAATTAACCATTAATAAATTACTTGCCTGTATCAATTCGTTCACTATAGGAAGGTTTTTGAGAGTGCCGTATTTTAGATTCTATGTCTCAAGATAAATTAGATCTAGTAAAAATAATGAACGTAATCCAACGAAAACTTGGAACTAGACCCCGAAGACAAGATTCCGTGTCATGGAACTCATTCACGATCTTGAATTATATCCTCTAGTTTATTTATAGAGCTAAGCCTGTATCGGATTGGTTTATTGGAAAGCGTGCCTTTCGCGCAAAGCTTGTATTCTCGATCTATTTAGTTGATATTATGTTGCGGTCGACTTCCCATTCTTGAGCTTTACTAGGAGTCATTGTTGAAATATAGCCATCGACATGTTGATTATATCCTTACCATTAGATAGGAGAATTTTATCAGCTGTGAGTTGTAGAATAAGAAACTTAGAAAGGTAAATAACTGGTCAAGTTATGTACGCAACTTGTACTAAATAACGTAGAAATAAGAAATGATATTCTAGCTAACTCGCTTTAGCTCAATCTATTACATTCATGGAATAGACAATCCGAAGTATGAACTGGAATTTTGTCCCTTCTCTAATTTTGATTCCGAACTCTGGGCCAGAATTTGATGCGAGATTCTGACGCCTGTTTGCCACCTGCACCTGTGCTTGCTTCTCGCTGTGTTTAAAAAGTTGAGCCCTGCAGCTTGTAACTAGTTACTTGTGGCTTATTAATGCGCAAGAAGGAAAGGGTGAAAGCTGATTGATTTTACGCAACTTGGTTCGAATTATTGTTGGAATGTTGTTGTTGAGATCAAGTCCCGTTAGAGGCACTCGTTATGACGTCACTGAAATTTATGCTTCCAGTCCTTACCAGTGTCCTCTATTATTTTGGTAATCTTAAGTCTGTAATTTATGTAACCCATTATCGCTTTGTAGTCAGAGTAAAGAACATTTTAGGAGGTCTTCTGCAGTGTATTTGGAGACAAGCGTTTAGGATTTCAACGTTGCATTAATCCTGATCACCCCACGACTGAGCTCACTGCGTCTGAATGCGGGCCTCAGTTTGGGATTATGTTCTTGAGTATATAGGATACCATTCTCGGTCTCTTGCTGGTCGCCAGCGTCTCGTGTTAGCAACATCGTGTGTTTATGTTTTTTTTTCTATTGCTCTTCACCTGCCCATTCTTATTCTTCGTCCCCTCTAAAATGCTACTAAATTTCTTGGCTCAACTGACAGCCTTCCCCTAGTTGTGAATGATGAATGATTACGATTTTGAAATTTTTTTCTTTGATGTCGCTGATTGCGACCTTCCGTCTTGATGGTGATGAACATTTGTAACTTCCGGTGCGGAATGGTTTCTTTGCCGACGCGTTAGTAAACAGTATAGAAAACTATTGCGGATGATAAATTCTCGTACCAATCCATTTTTTTCTGTCCTTTAGCTGCAAAGAAAAACACTATTGGCCTTTGATCGTTGTATTTACAAATGAATGAATATATTGATATGTACTCTTGTTACTGATGAAAAATATATAGTTGTTCCAATTGCTGTGAGAGTTTATTCGAAATGTTAATGCATATTTTGATTGCGTATTCGTATATAATAGCTCATTATGTGTTCGTTCTTAGAGAGTTAATGCTATGTATATATACACTTAAACCATATTAGCGACGTGTATTTTCTCATGTGACCCTATTTAATTTTAATGTGCGGTGCATTTAATTACGTTCTGTGTAGTGTCTGATTATGTATAAAATTATGCAACTGTAAAATCATACTCGTCATTGCATTGCGTGTCTTGAAATTATTTCTGCCAACTGTAATCGTCTTGAAATGTACCTGTCGCTGAAACGTTTCTTGTATTTAGGAAAAAGCATCCTATGTTCAATCGTTCATGTGCTAGTTGCACATAGGCGTCAACTGAAAGAAATTAAATTTGTATTTATGGGTGAAATTAACTTTAGTATTTTCTCTTGTGGGCATGCCTGAGGCTGCCGGATGTTTATGATACTGTAGATTTGGAGGTGAGAAATAAATGAATATCAAAGTATAAAAATACCTCGCTTGAATTTCTGCCACTATACATCTCTGCTGCGCAGGACGTTTTCTGAAGTCGTCAGAAGTCATACGAGATTTTACGTTCCAAATTGCTTCGGTTTTGTGTTCCTCACTACTGAGCTTTCGGTATTTGACAGTGGGGTTGAGTAGTTGGATAGGACAGGATTCTTTTAATTTTTTGTCGCCACTCGTGCTAGCAGCGGCATCTCGTGGAAGTGACTTGCCTCCTATGTTGTTCTTCACTTATCCCTACATCGATCTCCGTATTTCTGAGGTGCTGTGGTGCTTGAAATTTTGTCATATTTTGCCACTTTCACTGCAATGACCGCTGAGACCTGGCGCCACTTACTGACGATATCATTTTTTTACAGCGCGATCTCTTGACAGAGCAATCGTGAAATTTTTACACTATGGCACTACTTGACAGAACGACGAACTCACAAATGAATATTCGTTCTTTTTTACCATTCATTTTATTTGTGAAGGTAATATCTTCCTGTACTGCACTATTGGGCGCTCAAAGAATTGTGCCGTTATTGAGCTACGGTAAATTCTGAGTCGTTTAAACTATAGATGACCATAGTAAATGAAGCCATGTCAGAGAAAGAGGCCATCCGAAAGCCTCAATAAATCAATTGAAAAAATTCACGGCTTTTTTCTGTCAGTTGGCACTTGTTCCGCAAATTTCAACTTTTTTATATATTATATTGATAAGATTTGAAACCATCCTATCTATTGTTTCTTCTTTTGTTATTCATATTTTCAACTACGTCAAAGCTTGAATTAACGCACCACCAAAATATTTCCTTATGAACATTTTTTGAAAATATCGCTTCGATATTTTCAAAGGCCAACTCTTTTTTTCCGTCCGCGCGACACTTCATCCGTCCGATTCGTGTCGCGCGGTACGCACCCGATCAGAGAAGCTATGGTGACGTGCATCCGTCAGCGTTGCTTTGAATTAACCACGAAGCTGTACTTTGCCCTATTTGATCAGCCACAGCTAATATCCTTAATTTCTAAGTTCCTTAAAATTTTTGAGATTTTTCATTTAACATCGTAATTAACTTGTAAAGCTGCACTCACCGGTGAGTCTGAGAAATGTTGATTGAGAGAGGTGTTATCGTCTTCAATTGGATCACCTAGTAGCCGCCGCCCGTCACGGATGATGAAGCCCTAAATAAGAGATCAGCAGGTTTTTGGATCTGCACAATCCTTCACTCTCCTCTTCTGGTCAGCCTTTGCCTCCTTCATCTTCCCTTATTTCCTAGTTACATCGCAACAACAGATTCCTAAAGGTTAAACGGACTGAAGTTTAAGTGAATTCGATTAAGTAATGTCCTATCACCTATTCCACACAGATTTCGATGTATCAAAATTAGGAAACGAGCATCTGAAAGTCAGATTCCATGTTCAATTTGAGATATGAATTTAGGTTACAATTTAAGGTGTAGGCTCATGGACTTCTTCTTATTTGTAGTTCTAAAGGGCAATGTGTACCTATAGGTAGTTACATCGACTGTGCTTACTAGTGCTTACTAGTGCATCTAGTCCAGTATATACCGCACGATCACGTCGTCTATAGTTTTAGCGAGAAATTATGGCGGGCTTCAGCCCTCAAAGATAGGCGTAATGACGCCACAGGTGACAACCTATTTAACTCGTGTATCATGTTTCGAGACTTTGAGATTATTTTCACTTGCACCGAATATGGGTCAGAATATATTCAAGCTATCGAGCATACTGTTAAGAACTTGATTAATCGCACGAATATTTTCCCGCTGATTTTGAAATCACTTATATTCTCCTATCAAAGTTTTGGTTTCCATTCTTTCTTGTAAACTGACTGTCTACGTCCATTCTTCAAATATCGAATTTAATTCTCTATCTCATTTGGCGGTTGGTTCCAAGAAACATTAAATTCTATTATCTATCAAAAATAATGAAATCCTTGAAGAATATTTGCCAAATCCCGAGTTCTGTGATGGTCGGTAACAGGGTTAGTTTTTAGGATTGACTTCGCTGGACTATTTGCTTTCAGCCGAGGCAGATATTTCAAAAATTCTTTAGGTTTAATGTTTGTAGTTCCTGCTATTAGCATAATTTGAACTACATGTCTGTTATTAGCATTATTTGCGGTACATGTTAGCTATTAGCATTATTTGAAGTAAATGCAGCTATTAACATAATTTGCAGTACATGCCTGCTACTGTCTGGGCTTATTTCAGACTAAGTATTTTAGACTGTTGCATTTACGACAATGTAACTATTTTTGGTCGATAGTTATTTTCTTCCACGAAGTCGAGACCTCGAAGCATCAGCTTTACTTCAATTTAGCCTCATGAAGTTCTTCCTGACCCTTGAAATCTACTATTTTGTGTTCCCATACATTGAATCAATTCGTGTGTTATGGTGTTGTCGTATAGGAGAATGAACGCATAAAATATGCTCTACCGGTGAATTAATTCATGGAAACTAATATACGTATTGAGGACAAAAGGCACTGAAACGATTTGTTATTCTTCAGAGCATAACTAACAAGATATGATGAATAACTAATGGTAGTGCTTTTTTTTTTAATTTAGGCAATTATATTTTAATGGGTACGTTAGGCCTATCAAAGCTCATGTTACTCGAAAAGCTAGTCTCCAATTGTCGATAAAAATGTGTATTAATCCGTTTTAAATGTAAATTATTTACACCTTATTTCTACGCCTGTACAAACTTTTATTCACAAACCTGGGGTTAGGTTAAGGCACAGGAAAGTTTCCTCATTCATGCAAGTTTCGCTACCTTGATCGTTATCCCGTCTCTCGGAGCGAACTACATCATCATTACATGTGAATCTTATTCAGTGTTTCATGTTTTCACATAACCTGTCATGTCTATGCTTTTTGTTAAACTCGTATATAGTATTTATTTTTTATGAAAGCCGGATCATAGACCAGTGCTTAAGTATTGTTGATCTAATTAGAAACCGAAAATGAGCAGCCCAGATTACGGGAGCAACTAGTCTACTGTTTCATTATTCGGCGTAGGTCATTCATTCACCATGACTTTTAGTGTTTAAAATCCGGGGATGTTTACATAGTACGTGTTTCTTAAACAGTTCGCATAACATTACTGGCTATCCATGTGAACGACGTGACTAGAGCCATTGCGCTCAGTAAGGAATCGTTATGTACATAGAGAGTCTATCAAATGTTCGTAGATTCAATAAAGCTTTATCTATACGTAGTCAATATCCGTGTGATTATTTTAGCTTGATATATTTACGCAAACCTTACTAATAATAATTAACTGTACATGCTTCAATCCCCTAGGCCTAGGTAATGGCCGGCATAGAGAGGAGGGCTATTTGTCCACGGTCAGACTCATCTGACCAATAAGTGAAAAATCGTCCTAACTACTAAAGAAATCATCAGTAACTTCTCTATTGAAGGAAATGACGGGTGTTTTTTATCTTTAACTAACAGGATTTTAATGTTCATACGAATTATTTATAAAACATCGGGTAGAACAATTTATTCTGATAGTTTGCATTCACTGACTAAATTATGTGTTATGGATACTTGTTGGATCATTCATGGGTGATTGCAAACGAAAATGACTTCCATAGAAACTGAATGAAATGGTTATTGCTCTGTAATTATAATAGGTGAGGTTATAGTTCTCAGTATAGCCTGTACCGACGGTTTCAACCAAGCATCTAGTTTGACGCAACGAAGGTGACATTTTATTCTTATAGATTAGACTAATTATAAACTTGGACGCAAATTCAAGTTTATAGTGAGACCTGAATAATTAATTACTCGCCCTAAAATTCGATCGAGAATGCGTACGACGTGCGGCAGTGTTGGGAAATCCGAAAGCATGGTTTCCGGTTCCATTGCACTACTAGGAGCAGCGGCATCGACATAGGTGCGACAATGCGCCATCACAGGCGATAATAATTATCTTGGCTCTGCATGCTTTGCCTCGCCAAAGGTAACTCGGAAATGCGCGGTAAATTTTACCATCACCTTATTTCAAATTTTTAGAGAAATTATTCAAAAACACATTTAGATTTGTTAGAGAACAATTCTAATGTGCATGCAGAACTTTAATTTGGCTGTTGGCTAGGTGAATGACTAATGAATAGATTGTGTTTTTTTACTTGGATTATTTGGAAGCATCGCGAATGAGTGCATCAAGCGTTTTGCATTTCTTGTTGCTAACAGCTGTACGTTATTTATTGAAGCTCTGATGAATACTAAGAAGTTGATAGCGTTATCGGACGAAGTCAATGGAATATGGGAGGTGAGTGGTTGAAAATAGTATATGAATATACAAAAAAGTCATAGAAATATATTGAGAGGATATAATAAAATTAATCTAATATCATTCTATCATTTTACTGAACCTGACGTATAAGATTGAAAACAAACTTGGGAAAGAAATAGCACGTCGGCATTTTTTTGCAACTGCGAAGTACATTGTTCTGTACCTCATGGTGGTTGAGCGACAGATGTACGATACTCCAGGCATTTAATTAGGTCACGACCCAGCTCGAAAAACTAGCAATAGTCCATCAATGACCAAATCTGCATCTATTGACTAGCATCTAGCGTGAGTGCATGAAAATTCTAGTAAGCTTCTTAGCATCATAAATCAAACGAGGTCCGAAAATGTAACTTTTGTTTATAATATTTTATGAGACAAGTAGTTGAACATTGTAACGACGATGTCTATTTATTCAAAATAAGAAAATTACACTTGCATCTCGCAAGTGTCTGGTCAAATATCTATGCTTTGAAGTTATAAAAGATGATTTCTAAATAATCATCTCAAGTCAACGTGCACCAAAAAATAATTGTAACATAAAATAATGACCACCATATTAGAGTTAAAAAACACGCGACTAGTCTATACAATAAGAAATATAAATCAGTACTCACTGCAGTGAGTTACAGAGCGCATTTCTCGTCGACGAAAACTTGAAGTCACGGACGGACAGATAGACAGACGGACATGGCGAGCACAATAGTGCATTTTTTTTCCATAAATGAGAAAATGCGCTAAAAAATATAAATCGGTACTCACTGCAGTGAGTTACAGAGAGCGCAATTTCTCGTCGACGAAAACTTGAAGTCACGGACGGACAGACAGACAGACATGGCGAGCACCATAGTGCATTTTTTCCATAAATGAGAAAATGCGCTAACTAGATGTGTTTTAGGACTTTGGGAAATCTATCACAGTGAAATGGTGCTAGAAATCTAGTACTACGGGTTAAAATTAGGACACGTTCTTTATGATATTATAAATTAATACTCTGATTTTTCACATATAGAGAATAAATTTCCTGTTTTACGCGATAAACTGGCAACTATTAATACCCTAAATAAATCTCTAATGTATAGACATTCATTATTATAACTATATAAACAAGCTTCCAGTACATCTTTCCCAGCCATCTCAGATGTATTTTCAGTTTTGATAATACGGCAGTGAACTTATACCAAAGAACTATCCCATGGCGTCGGCAAAATGAATTCAACAAAAACGAGCGTAGGTAAATTGATTATTTGCAACAGTCTCTCCAGTTTCACACTTATACCTTAAAGGTGGATTACGTCTATTTCTGAACTCTCACATGAATGACATTGAAGATAGTGCATAAATTCACCCAGTAGCAGCAGAGAGTTTTTGAGCGATTACATAAAAGCATTTGGCTGCTACTTGGAATATCCTTGGGGTATAGGAACGTCGAACACTAAAGGGGGATTGCAAGGCAAGTAGTTGACATTACATGTCGATGCATTGATGAAGATTATTTGCCCATCTGTGGTGATTCCATAACCTGCAACCAATAAAAATATACATCAGTTTTAATAACCAAAAAAGACGGTTCTGTAATTCAGCTTTATAGTTAAATCGTCTCATTCCTATCAACTTGAGGAATCTTAAACAGTAGAAAACTTCAGTGACGCAGGTATGATGAGTGAATATCTTTAAACAAAATTAAATAAAGCAATTATTAACAATTATTATTATTAAATTATAATAGCAAGTTAATCAAAGAAGTAGTGTCATTGTATATACATGATAATAACAAATATTATACATTTATTTCACTGTGAAATTATAATTTATA
>NW_025930420.1:19126-29592 GCF_000764305.2 Hyalella azteca | reverse complement strand
GACCTTGCTCTACCAAATAGTGAATAACTGTTTGTATAGGAAGAATATTATGGTTTGAGACTTTTAAATACGTCTGTGAATATATTAGGAGTCCTTTAAGTATACTTGTATTTGCTGATTTCAAGTGGTAAATAAATTAATAGATGATTAAGTTCAGAAATGGATTTAGACACATGAAAACTAATTCCATCACAACTTGAATTGGACACACAGATCGTTCCATGCTGTGTACAAAAATTAAAATTTGCTTAATTAAAAGCTTAATAGTTGTTAATTAAAAGCGTAATTAAGTAGTGTTCAATATTCATTAGTGTTCTTGTTCTAATTCAAAGCCGTGTTGTATTCCAATACAGCTCACACAGCGAACGGAATTCGAACATGTGGATGACAGCATTGCGTATCAGTAGAAATTGAAGCGCGGATGGAATATGCCTCACCACGTGCCAAATATAGCCACACACAGTGACGGAATATAGGGATTTGGTATGTTTGCATTCTAAAGGCTTTTAAATAAATATGGCAACATTTTGTGATGTTTCGTCGTTGCTGACACGTAGTGCGGTGTTTTGAGAGTCACATCAAGCAAACAAAACTTGAGTAATGCATACGGTTATTTTTTATAGTTTTTCATTTCTCGATGCGTCCTTAATGTGACGGAATATACCGCGTTTACCCTATCTGTCCAGAATAACTCAGAATTTCATAAAAAATGCTGGGAAAAACTATTGTTTTATTGTTAATTTCCTAAAAGTGCAGGTTAAAATTTGTCATTTGTCTTATGTAAAAAAAAAATTGGGGAAGGGCCATTATGAAAGTCATAGGTACTATGCCTGACTGACTGTTATTGCCCAATATTCAACAGCTGGTGTAGAATATATCTGCCTTTCAAACCACAATTAGAGCTTTCCCTTTACTTTTAGAGACGTGAGATTTCTGCTTGATAAATTATCTGCTATCTAATGATCAATAAAATAGCACTCCAATTCCTAAAAATTCCAATCTAGAAAACAGGTTAGACTTCCTGTACTGTAAGCCAGGATTGGAATTTTTCTACCTGTTTCTGAAATTTTGTGGCTCCAACGTGACAAATTTTTAATGCAATTGGAATCTTGTGGCCCTATCGTGCACATTTGTCAACAATTAGGTCAGAGATAATTAATCTGGTGGAAATCTTGCAGTTCCGGAAATTGAGGGAAAGTTCTAGTCGTGGCTCCTAAAGGTTGATGTTTTCCCTGCTTGCTGTAAGCATGCCAATTTGGAAATTTTGGCAGTAGTTTCCTAAAATTGGGAGCAAAAACCAATTTAGAATATCAGGCAGAAGTATCCTAAAATTAAGGGTAATGACAATCATTTCACAGATGATTTTTTAAAAATTGTAGGAAAAATTAGGCCGTTTTTCCTATATTTCACTGAAAATTTTTGAAAAAGGTCATTGGAACAAGTAAAATGAGCCAGATTTAAAGTCATTTTTATCTGGAGGTCGCTTCTGCCTAATTTCCTTTAGTAAGCATGGGGTTTTCATCTCATTTTGTGTCTAATTTTTCAAAATTTCCCTTAGCCATTTTTTCCAGTAAAATTCAAGAAAAATTACATGTTTTTACCCTCAATTTTCCAAAATTGCCTGTGGAAAAATCTTTTCCTTGATTCCTTTGAGTTTTAGAAACTCTAGCCTGGTGCTCCAGATTGATTTTATTACCTGTAATTTTTAAAAGAACTTTACCTGATATTTTTTTGACAGATTGCTCCAGGCTGCACAGCATTTTTTAGATGAATTTGAAATTGAGCAACTTAGTCATGACTCAATCTATAAGATCTGACAGAATTTTTAGCATCATTGCTAAAGAAATCAACTTGAGCTGTATCCAATATTTTCCAATATATCCAACCAATATTTTTTATAACTATATTATGTTAGCTCTACCTAAATTTCATGTTTGACAAATATTTCAATTTTGTATTAATTTACCTTGTTAATTCAACATATGTTTTTTTTTTAATTTACCATCAGAGTAAAAAAATAGCAATAGAAGCCTGACAATTTTTGAGCATTGACAATAGTAGAAGCCTCGAAGTTTGTTACAAATTTCAATGAAACAAAGTGCCCAGTAAATATCTCCAAATGTTATAAAGAAAAAAAATTCAGTTTATACATAATTTCCATTATTAATAGTAGGACCCAAGTTGTCAAAATTCAAAGAAATTTTTATTGGATTAATGACCAAATTCTTGTAATTTTAACAACTGGCCAGCTAAATTTAAAGTCCATTCATCTGCTTCAATGACAAAAGGTAACTAATGCTCTTATTCTTTCCAGAAGTGGTAATGCCGGCAATGCTCCAAAAATTTCTGATCAGAATATTCCCAAGTCCTTACTGCGGATCATGCACTTCACTCAAACGCAGAGAGTACCAAAAAAGTGAGTTTCCCATGTATCTCATCTACTCTCTCTTATATACCTAATTTTTTACAGGAATAAATGAAATTTATGTACTACCGTATATGTTATCAAATTATAGTTCTCACATTTATCTTATGCTTAGCAATGCTTCTAATTGATACTTCAAGGTAATTTCTTCATCACTCAATGTTACAAATATCATCATACTTTTTTCTTATATATTTTCTTTTACCATATTGCTGGTAATTGTATTGCAATGTTCCCTTCAAAATTTTGATCTACTTGATTTCTAAAGAACTTGGTTTTGCTAGAATTTTATTCTGTTGGGTTTTTAAAAAAAGTAAATAGGCTTGTTCTCTCCAAAGGATATTTTTCTATATATCAGTGGGAATAATTTGGCGAGTCCTTTTGTGGTGATGCTTTAATAAATTTATCACAATTTCAGGCCAAAGCTCAATGAATTCAAGATCTTCACAAAAGAAGACCGAAAATGTTTTGTCAACGATGTTGCACTGCGGAGTCACCTCCGGCATCTTCAAAGAACTGCTATGGTCAGTTTGTTGAACATTTTCATAATCTATTATATAATTTATATAATTTATTATATATTATATTATTAATCCCTAAATATTGATTACTGAACAGCCACATGACTTCATAATGGCATTTAGAGATTACTTTCATCCCTGAATATTGCACAATAATATAATTTCTATTTTATTTATTATTATCATGAAGTTGATATCACATTTTTCTGTCTGCTTTATCAGGAAGAAAATGAAAGAATAAAGAAGGCAGAGGACCTGCAAGAGAAGATAAGTGCAAAGAAAGAAAAAGTGCAGAAAAAAAAAGCTTTGCAGTCACGAAAACCTGTCAACGTGAAAGACTTGTTACAACTTAACAAGCAGTGGCGAAAACAAGAGCGTTCCGAGAAAAAACAAGTCAGAAAGGTACAGTTGTACTCAAAAGTACAATTTGCAGGATCATATGATCACTTTAATTTCACATCACTCAAGAATTCAATAGCCTACCCAAAACAAAGATTATTTGCCATATTAATTACAAATTTTTAATATTAGCTTTATCATCACTTTAAAATGTTAGAATACAAGTACAGTTTAGTTGTTTGTATATAATATCCTCCTTTAATTTTCAATCTCATGAAGAAGCTCTTTTCTGAAATGTAAACATCATATAATATAACTCCTATCCCGCCAGATTATTCACTCTAAAAAGAAGAAGAAGACTTTACTTGACGCGGAGGAGGAAGACTTCGCTCAGGACTTGAAGGGATTCGAAGAGGTCCAGTTCGGGGAGGTGGCGATGCGGCCGCCCAAGCTTCCTTCCATTGCCAAAATTGTCGAGAAATCCAAGAAATGGACAAATGTTAGGAAAACTTCGCAGCACGAGTGAGGTAATTTGCTTTTATTTGCAGAATATCTGTAGAATTATCCTATATTCATTTACAGAATATCTGTCGAATTATCCTTTATTACATTACAGAATATCTATAGATTAATCCAAATGCTATAGTCTAGCTGATCGTCGATATCTGCGAGACGCTACAAAGACTTCATTCAAGGAGCCAATAGTGATAGTACGTAGAATTGAGACTTGCATGTCAAAGTGTTTCTTTTCAAGGGGCGACTTTTATTAGTGTTGCAGTTTTGAAATAGATGTGTATTAGCCTGACCAAATGGTCACATTGCTGTTTGCTGCAATATTTTATATACGTAGTTGGCGCTATTCTAGCCATCAAGTCTTCGTGGCGCTTATTAGTTTTTTTTTTTAACATAAATGTCGATATCTTATGTGCAAAATCGTACGATCCATGTTTATTGTTCCACATATTTCGCCTTAATTTTTACTAAATTGCAATTTTTTATCGTATGGTATTCAAATTTTACCGATTTTGTAATCTCATCATAAAGTCAATGATTGAATCAAACGGGTATACATTCTATTTTCCGTGTCAATGTCCTAACTTAAATTCGTTTTTTTTACAGATCTGAAACTGGAATTTCGAGGAGTAAAAGAAATTCGCGAGTAAAAAATTCGAGGAGTAAAAAAAACTATGTTTAATTACCCTAATCAATATTGTACGTTACAAGCTCCACGTAAGTTCTTACTGAAGCAACGCGAAATTAACTGCCAGTTTTGGCAAGACCTCAACGATGTTGTTGCCAAGCTAACTGTTAATGTTGCAACTATGCTAAGAATACGTATTAGTGTCGATCAACACGAAATTTTCGGTTTCTTATTAGAATATGGTAACTGCTGCCATCAATCATGTTAGTTGAGTAAGCTCGTGCAAAAAAATGTGCGTTTTGGAATGTGATATTAAGGCAGGAAAAATAATGCGCGAGAGAAGACGTGTTAAGTTTCAATGTACCTACATTCAGCCCTTAACACCGGGACCGTCAAACTGAAAATTCAACTTTAAAATAAACGTGGCAAATACGTGGCAGAGCAGTGTTATTTCGAGCACTTTAATGCAACACTTGAATTTAGAAGTGTCTTTATTAACGAAGTAAGAGGAATCTATTGTACATGAAACACTGATACATGAGAAGGCCTATCTGTACCGGTAATAAAAGAAATAGCGCTAGTGAGATGTAATTTAGTGTATATCATATAAAGTACCATTAAGCAGCTGTTACATATGTAATAACAGCGGTAAATGAATTGCTATCGCTTCAGCAATCAAGCTACTTTGCGCCTCAAGTCGAATATAAAAATGCCAGCAGGGCTGAAGGTCTCGATTATTAAAAATTTTTCATGGGATGGCTGGCACTGTCAAGAAATAAGCAGCGTTAGCATCTCAAAGAGACGAAGTGACATGAAAAGTAACGGTAACAAAGACGTTGGTACAAGAGGTCGCCTACACGAGAAGTCGGCCGCCCGCACGAGAGAGGCCGAGAAATGCTGAGTCCCGCCTTCATAATAACTTAGTCCCCCCACTGAGATCAGCAGTAAAGCACCTCCAGCTCTGTCTGCAGTGGGGCGCTCAGGAACAATGAACTAAGTATCTATTTTCCACCAACAACGCGAAAAGTGGTGACAATCAAAGCGAAACTTTTTCAGAATTTTGAAAATTTTAATATCTTTAATACCTTTAGATTATCAAATCCATACCATGAAATGACTGACAAATACAAGATCTGGTCCGGCATTTTAATGAGAAAAAATGTTGTCAATTATATCGTACAGGCAACGTGAATATGAACCCTTAGTACATCCCGTAATTAATTTTTACCATTAAAGTTCAGCGAATGAATTTGCCTACACCAACACGCTGGCAAATTATTTTCAGACTACGAAAGTTCATAAAAAAATTGCACGATGAGTTGACTTCAAATTTTGCAACCGAAAATAAAGAACCTAAATTGAAAAATTTTTAGTTTTAAATTCTTTGCCTAGCTAAACCTTTATCTGTTATACAGCCGTAAGCCAACTGAACTGATGGAAAAAGCAACAAACTTTTTAAGGCTGTACATTGGTGGCACAATCAATAACAAAAAGTGTGCCGATGATAGTTATCTAAAAAACAGAGTTATCTCCACGAATTATTTTCGAAAACATAAATGGATAATTCAAAAAATAGTAATTGATATAAAATTTTAGTTTAAAGCATCAAAGTCGACAAGCTAAGTTCATTCGCCAGAAGTATTTATTTACACAACAAAAGCTGGCAACATTTGAGTCTTTACATTGCGCCCGCAAGATTGAACAGCTTTATACTCCTGCATCTTTAAAGGATATAATTTAATATTTAAAATTGTAAAAATCAACTGAGGCTGCAACTGTATTTGAATCAAACTATGTTAAATGATATCATGTCCACGATTGACACATATTTAAAAGATTCAAATGATATTGTGTACGGCATTAAAAACACGTTTTATCCAAAATTTTATCACCTTCTATCACAATATTACTATTGAAGTCGTTTCAACCCAGATAATATTTGAGATCTACATTGCTGACTAATAAAGAAAATTTAACTGCCTATCTTTAAAGCAAATCTAAAATATGACAGCGATAACAGGGAGCTGGTGCGAAAAACTTGATAAGAATAATTAACATACTTAAAATATGCGGGCATTTCCCTGAAGATATACAATTCCAATAATAGCTTCCAGAGCAGAAACAGCAATATTTCCTAATATAAGGAATGGTAGAGACATATAAAGAAAATTCACGACTTTTGCCATAAAGAATACGAGACAAGTTCTATAAATGAATAATTATCTTTGAAAGTAGTACATAGAATCTAGTAAACAAAAATCAAATGTTGTATTTTCACACTAAATCTCAAGTTGAGAACAGATAAAAAATCATAAATAATGAATTTCAGGAAAACCGAATAAAGGCTTATGTGAAATAAAGAGAAAATAAGATAGTAAAGGTAGCAAAGACAATGATATAGGTATATATACAAGAGTTTTACGCAAATATATTTTAATGCATTATATAGGTTATTCAGGTCTTCAAGACAAGATTAATAGACGATGTTACAGCGCAGCAACCAAACTATTGGCAGCAGAGAGTAGAATTTCCAGCGACGCTCTTATTTTTTACAACTTTAATTTTGACGATAAGTGGTCTTATTTTTTACAACTTTTATTTTGACGACAAATGCGTGTACAACATGTGTTGATGATAAGTGGTCTTATTTTTTACAGCTTGAGTAATTTAGACGATGACTGCGACTACAACATGTCTTCTAACTAAGTTCATGTTGACAAGATGTGTTCAACACAAGGTGAGAACTGCATTGTTAACATATGCTAGCATGTTGAAATTCATGTTGTCTACATTGGTTCAAAACTTGTTGTCAAACCGCTGCACTACAAGATGATCTGAGAAATTACCGTTTCTTATTCTCGAGATGATTTCAAATAGTTAACGGTGGTCATACATTCAATATTTAATGCAATTTTTAGGTTTAATTTTGCGAGGTTTGATTGCCGTTGGAATTTTCCACGCATTCCCGGACATTTTCTACATTAATTCGTTACCATCGAATACATTTTACAAGGCTGGTACAAATATCCTAGAAATAAATAATTTAGTTACTATTTCCAAACCCTTTTCTTTGCCAGTACTAACAGGAATAGCACATTTATTACGAGCCACGTTCAGACATTTACTGCCAGATCGTTTACAGTAAAAGTTATAAGTCAGGATTAATTCTCAAGTGCAGTAGAGTTAAGATTATCTCATCAGTGCAGCTCACAGTGATGATCACTTTAATTATATTGCAGTTCTCCTTCTAATGTACCCCCCGCTATACCTTAGCACTATACAAGTGATAACCTTTATCCCGTTTGTGGAGTGCTGATGACGTCACGACTTGTTGATGACGTCATAATTCGTTACTGCTGACGTCATCACTTGGAGATAGTGACGTCATCATTGGCTGAGGTGTGACGTCATCACTGGCTGAGGTGTGACGTCATCACTGGCTGAGGTGTGACGTCATCACTGGCTGAAGTGTGACGTCATCACTGGCTGAGATGTGACGTCATCACTGGCTGAGGTGTGACGTCATCACTGGCTGAAGTGTGACGTCATCACTGGCTGAAGTGTGACGTCATCACTGGCTGAGGTGTGACGTCATCACTGGCTGAAGTGTGGCGTCATCACTGGCTGAGATGTGACGTCATCACTGGCTGAGGTGACGTCATCACTGGACTGGCTGACGTCATCACTGAACTGGCTGAGGCTGGCTGCTGGGCAGGCTGACTGGCTGCTGGATGGCTTGCAGGGCGGAGGGAGGCAGGCTGGCGCTCACTGAAATTTTATTCCCTGATTAATTTCATCATTATTTTCATTCAATTATTCCGTAACACTCGAAAACTAAAAGCTATCCAAATATATAAAACATTACATGAATCAATGAATAGATACGAGTTTAACAATTTTAAGCTATTAAGTTCTTAAATCATACCTATATACATAAAATTAAGTATATAATCTTTAATATTATTATATAAGAGCTATATAATTTCAACTTATGTACATTCTTAAGTGATATAATATTTAAGATGAATAAATTGTATATATTTATATATAATATATAATATTATATAATAGATAATATTTTTTATATAATATTTAATATCCACCCCCTTACCTGTGATGGGGGGGAGGCCGGGGAGGGAGATGGGGGTGGTGACGGGCATACCGGGGATGGTGGGGAGGGGGGACATGGCCCCCACACCTCCTGCAATATAACAATAATTAATTTAACGACGCGCTAATGAACATTACAAGAGTATAACATGCAAAAAATGGTGGATAAATATTCAAGATTCGTTACTCTACTTTATTCTTAAAATTCTTCACATTATTCTTTAAATTTTTTACTTCAAGTGATAACTTCTTTCTTTATTTGAAATTATGTTTACTCTTCAGTCATTCCATCATGATGAATAAAGTTACGATATTCCTTTCACAAGCTTCTATATATTCAAGAGTTTATATTATAATATTCAACAAATATACTATACAAAGTAAATTTACTATATTACA
Source organism: Hyalella azteca (assembly GCF_000764305.2). Lineage (NCBI taxonomy): Eukaryota > Metazoa > Arthropoda > Malacostraca > Amphipoda > Hyalellidae > Hyalella > Hyalella azteca. Next base: position 20,657 of record NW_025930420.1, on the reverse strand, counting down.
TGAAGAATGAGAAATAACGCTTGATAAACCATAACTGTATATATATTATAGCTTCCTGCTTCCATTGATATTTATAGGGAAACAGCATGTTTACGATAAAAATAATAATAAAATATAATAATATAAAATCTAATAACAAAGTCAACTTTTATATTAAATTTTTATATTATATAAAACATTACAGAGTTTGCTCACATGTCTGAAGGGTGCAGCAATTGTACGAACAAACTACTTAACCCTTACATTAACTACTTAACCCTTACAATTAGGACTTAGCTACTTAACCTTACATTAACTATTTAACCCTTACATTAACTACTTAACCCTTACATTAACTACTTAACCTTTATATTAACTACTCAACCCTTACAATTAGGAACTTAAGTACTTAACGCCCACAATTAGAAACTTAACTACTTAACCCTTACAATTGTACGAACAAACTACTTAATCTATACATAACTAACGAGACTTCTCGGTCCCAAGCCACTAGGTACGAATAGCATTGACGACGGTAAATGCATCGATGCATGATGAAAGAGTTTGGAGTTATATCATTTTACCTTCATTTAATGATCTCTGTAAGAAAAATTTTACGCATGCAACACGCTACACAACACATATTCCATACAAGCCCACACTTCACCCCTGCCCCATCCCATACATACCACACCCCATACACCCCAGATATACCACACATACCACACACACCCCACACTTGCCATACACCCAACACATACCACACACCCCACACTTGCCATACACCCCACACATACCACACACCCCACTCAATACCACATCCCACACACCACACCCAGGGCCATCGCACTAAAGTAGCCCACCGGCAGGGAAGGAGTGTGCCACAGAGTGGCTCATGGCTGGGGTGAAGTATTGCTGGCTGCTGGGGGGCTGGAAGAAGCTCGCTGCTGAGGCAGGTTGTGATGCTCCCACCTGTACCACAACAAATAATAATTATTCTCAATACAAGCGAATTATGTCACCGGACGCCTGCCACAACCTTTATACTTGTCAGGATGATCAGAGCTCTTACGGCCAAACGCCGGCAACTATCTTGTAAAAAGTTCAAGGACTCTGTTATGAGTTGAATTTCACTTTATTGCAATAGGATGTCTTCCATTAAAACTTCGGTTAACACGGATAAAACACAGTTTTATTTCAGCAAAGCACTTGAAAGGGATACGTTTGAAAAATAACAGAACAAGCACGATAGACATTATACTGCTTGATGGAGCATATGGAGCACAGTTACACAAGAACTAGCGTTGGAGCACAAGATTGCTAACTTAGCAACGGAGCGAGGTAAGTTCAGGTTAGAACCTCACTGTAGGGCTGGCGGGACACGACTGACTAACCGACTCACAGCCGCTCAGACCTGACTCCCTGACTCACAGCCGCCCAGACCTGACTCCCTGACTCACAGCCGCTCAGACCTGACTCCCTGACTCACAGCTGTTCAGACCTGACTCCCTGACTCACAGCCGCTCAGACCTGACTCCCTGACTCACAGCCG
>NW_025930420.1:0-18676 GCF_000764305.2 Hyalella azteca | reverse complement strand
CTGACTCACAGCCGCTCAGACCTGACTCCCTGACTCACAGCCGCTCAGACCTGACTCCCTGACTCACAGCCGCTCAGACCTGACTCCCTGACTCACAGCTGCTCAGACCTGACTCCCTGACTCACAGCCGCTCAGACCTGACTCCCTGACTCACAGCCACCCAGACCTGACTCCCTGCCTCACAGCCGCTCAGACCTGACTCCCTGACTCACAGCCGCTCAGACCTGACTCCCTGACTCACAGCCACCCTGACCTGACTCCCTGACTCACAGCCACCCTGACCTGACTCCCTGACTCACAGCCGCTCATACCTGACCTTGCACTACGTCGCTACTGCCCAAGTAAGGTCCGACATAAATTGTCGGACTTTGCTAGAAATTGTCAGAAATTTATAAATTGTCGGAAAGCCACATCTAGGTACGCCAGATGTGGCTTTTGGTATACACACGAGATAAAATGAACACGGATACTAGTGAACAATGTCCACCATTCACATCTATATAATATTTACCCAATACAAATTATATATTTATCTATCTACCTCAATATTAATGCTTGCCTGCAGAGGTCGTGATCAATTAAATGTCCTTTTTTATATTGGACAAAAGCCGGAATTTCATCTAATATGTATATTTCATTAGCAAATTTATCTACTACTAGCTTATAATTATAAGTGATTACAATGTGGACTTATCTAAATTAATAGCTAAATTTTAATAGCTAAATTTTAATAGCTAAATAGCTGAATTTTTAAATGTTAATACCTAGCTAAATTATCTAGCTAATAGCTGAATTTTATTAGATAATTAGCTCAATTTTTAAATCTTAATACCTAGTCAAATTATCTAGCTAATAACTGAATTTTTCAACTTGAATGTATGAGAATCGATAATAATAAATTATTTCAACATTAAACATTACAATATTTTATATGTGGATAAGAAATCTTAATAAAGTGACGGAAATTACATTACCTAACATTAATATATTGAATTTAAAAAATTAAAAATTGAATAATTAATTAATAATAAATAAATTACAAGTAAATGAATAATAATGTTAAGTATTACCTGGGTGGTGGGGTGGCCCCCCATGGTGAGGGGGTTACTAGTGGGGGGCATGAACCCCACGCTGGGGGGCAGGGAGGCGGGGGGCGGCAGCGCTGAGCCCGGGGCAAAACCTGCATGAAAAATACACGTTAATATTTTTTTTAAATACGAAAATGCATGAAGCAAATCAATTTATAAAAACAATTTACAATAAATTTACAATAAAAACAATAATTTACAAAAAAACCTGCACGAAAAATACATGTTAACATTTTTTTAATACCGAAATGCATGAAGCAAATCAATTTATAAAAAAAATTTACAATAAAAACATTAATTTACAACAAAAAATCAGTACGAAAAATACATGTTAATATTTTTAAATACGGAAATGCATGCAAAATCAATTTATAACCACATTCCAAAATAATTCACAACAAATTTATAATCCCAATGATTCTAAAAACACATGTTAATATTTTTCTCAATACGGAAAAACATAAAGCAAATCAATTTCTAAACACATTGATTCTAAAATAACTCACAACAAAAACACATTAGGAATTACTCAAACGAAAATAAAATATAGAAATCAATTAAAAAACCAATTAATTCGCAAATAATTCAGTGAGAACACGTATTACGTTTCATTTAATATAGAAATGCATGCAACAAATCAATTTAAAATCCCGTTCATTCGAGAATAATTTACCTACATCAAAAACATTTTTTTATCTTCCTTGAAAAGCAATAGATACTGAAAAAATTAACTTAACTTGAACGTTGAAAACATTGAAAAATGCCTGACAAACACTAAATACAATAATTAAAGTTGATGTATAAATAAAAATAGCATTCCCCTACAAATAAATTTTGTATAAATAATGTATTCCTGTCACAAAATGTGAGTTAAAAGAGGTAAACGTGAGTTATATAACAGAGGTACAATTGGTAGTCAATAAACAGAGATAATTGTAAGTTAAATAACAGAGATAACCGAGACTTACCGGTACATACTGAATAATTTCAAGTTGGACGACCGAGATAATTGTGAGTTAATAGCAGAGATATTTTAGAGTCTAATAACAGAAATAATTTAGAGTCTAGTAACAGAGATTACATAGAGTCTAATAACAAAGATAACTTAGTCTAATAACAGAGATAATTTAGAGTCTAATAACAGAGATAATTTAGGGTCTAATAACAGAGATAATTTAGAGTCTAATAACAGAGACAATTTGAGTCTAATAGATATATAGAGTCTAATAACAGAGATAATTTAGAGTCTAATAACAGAGATAATTTAGAGTCCAATAACAGAGATAATTTAGAGTCCAATAACAGAGATAATTTAGAGCCTAATAACAGAGATAATTTAGAGTCTAATAACAGAGATAACTTGGAGTCTAATAACAGAGATAATTTAGAGTCTAATAACAGTTATAATTTAGAGTCTAATAACAGGGATAATTTAGAGTCTAATAACAGCAACAATTTAGAGTCTAATAACAGGGATAATTTAGAATCTAATAACAGAGATAATTTAGAGTCTAATAACAGAGATAACTTAGAGTTTAATAACAGAGATAATTTAGAGCCTAATAACAGCGATAATTTAGAATCTAATAACAGTGATTATTATGAGTTACATAGCAGAGATAATTTAGAGTCTAATAAGAGAGATAACAGAGACTTACATAATAATTGTAAGTTGCACGACCAAGATAATTGCGAGTTTTTGCAGAGATAATTGTGATTTTTACAAGAGAGATAATACAGAGTCTAATAACAGATAATTTAAAGACTAACAAAAAATATAATTAAGAGACGCACTGTAATTAACAGTAGCAGTTGGGTAAGAGAACGGAGTGGCAGCTGGCGAATTATATGCTGCCGCTGGCAAGCCTTGGCTGACAGGAAGTGGTGCTTGACTGGTTGCTGCTAAGCCTTGGCTGACGGGTGGTAGAGCTTGACTGGTTGCTGCTAAGCCTTGGCTGATCGGTGGTAGAGCTTGACTGATCGGTGCAAAGCCTTGGCTGATGGGAGGCAATCCACTTGTTGTGAATGCTTGGCTGACAGAAGATGGTATGCCTTGGCTGACAGCAGATGGCATGGCTTGACTAACAGCAGACGGCAAGCCTTGGCTGACAAGAGATGGTGCAGCACCGACTGGTCCACCAGCAAGGTTCTGTTCAAACATGTTCAATTTTTACAACACGTCTCTTTAACTTCACTTCTTGTTTTTCTGTCTGTCTGCTACAAATCCTATAATCAATATTTAACACACTTTTACTCGTCGTATTGATCTGAAATTTTGCACACTTGCGTAAAGTTGCAGACAATGCATGAATCAATTGACAGAATAAATAATTTTGAAAACGTACAAAATTTTTATATATAAAAAAAATTTGAAAATTATTTTTTAAATCTTTGAAAATAAAATTAGAAATTCATTGTACATGTGTAACATCAAAGACACTGGATTCTTTAGAAGTGTTGTCTCTAAAAAGTAATTATTAAACGCATATTATTATATATTCTATTTCACAATTCATCTTAGGTCAATCATGACACTAACAATTGTATCTCAGAATTAGCATTTTCCATTGCATTTATTTAGATATGCTATGTAAAGAGGGAACAAAATATTGGCTCGAATTATTAGATTAAAAGAGAAATGATTTCTATCATGAACTGTAACATTTTCAAGCATTCGAAGTAAAATAAATCTACATTTAATTGAAAATTGAATACAAATCCAATAGTTCATACGTCAAATTTAATTGAAATATTTAATTATCAACTAAAACGTACAGTACCCTATAGGTACTAAATTTTTCAACAACAGAAAATATATATAATAACCTTGCATTTACTTGGCTATAAAATTGTTATTCTCATTTAACAACAGATACTATACATAATAACCTCGCATTAGTTTGACTATAAAATTTTGTTTTTCTCCTCAAGATTCTTATTTAGCGGTAAGAAAATACTCAAACAAACGCACAGTTTACAGTAGGTATTGGATTCTCTAACAACAGATACTATACATAATAACCTTGCATTAGTTTGACTATAAAATTTTGTTTTTCACCGCAAAATTATTATTTAGCGGCAAGAAAAACAATAATAATAATAATAAATAATAAAAATTATCAAACAAACGCACAGTTTGCAGGAGTCCAGCACTCGCCGCCTGTATGGTGTGGGCCGCTGTGGTGGGGTCCAGCGGTGTGGTGGTGGTGGTGCAGGTGGTGGGTGTGGTGGTTGTGGTGTCCTCAGGGCGCAGTGGGATGCGGTGCAAGTAACCATAACCAATACCACAACCAAGGCTGTAAGCAATAACATAAGAAAATTTATTATCAATATGAGATAATTGAGGAAAAATTCATGAATACAGTTTGCCACACATTAATTAAACTTAAATTGATGCCACTCATTAGTGTGACATTAAATTGTCTTTATAACTTAATTGACAAAACCAGCGATTACATAACCAATTCCTGACGCTGTTAAATAAAAAAAACTGCCATTAAAAAGACTAGCTATATGCACCCCTCAACACCAGCTATATGCTGCCCTCAACACCAGCTATATGCACCCCTCAACACCAGCTATATGCTGCCCTCAACACCAGCTATATGCTGCCCTCAATGCACCCCTCAACACCAGCTATATGCTGCCCTCAACACCAGCTATATGCAACCCATATACTACATACTGTATACGCAGCGCTTAATCTACATATACAGTATGCTACCCTTTTACACAGCCCTCAAACTAAATATATGCTACCTTTTTACGCAGTCCTTATACTACATATACTATGCAACCCTTATACTACATATATGCTCCCTTTATACTCCATGTCTCACTTAATAATTACAGTTGAAGTTACCTTCCTTCACCACCCCACTTGGAGTCTGGGGTAACAGTCACCTCCCGGCACACGTCCGAGTCAATGTTATACACGTACAGCTTCAGAGGCCTGAAAACAACACAAAATCAATACATTCATCAAGGATGTGGGCCAAACCAAAACATTTCAACATAGCTCAATGAATTGTGGGCCAAATAAAAACATTTTCAACATGTCTTGATGGGTTGTGGGCCAAACCAAAACATTTTCAACATATTTCTAATTTTGCTGCTGAAATATGATGCTTTCTAACATCATGACGATAGTGTAAAGACTGTAGCCTGCCATTAAATATGATAGCATAAAGGCTATTGTCGTGGGCCAAATTAAAAAAATTCCAACATATTTCTAATTTTGCTGATGAAATACAATGCCTTCTAGCAACATCATGACACTAGTGTAAAGACTGTAGCCTGCCATTAAATATGATAGCATGAGGGTTCTTGCTGCTGCTAATAAGACCTTTTATCATGAGCTTCAATGAGAGAGAAGAGGTCCTCGCTCTCGTGCAGCACAGAGTCTGCCCCGATGATGTAGTCCTTGAACGCCACCAGCCCTGCGATGGCCGCAGGAGAGTTGCCCTCCACTTCCTGGTCAATACAATAATATCATTTGAAAAATATTCATCCAATTGTATCAATTCAATAATACCAATTCAATTATAACCAGTCAATAATATCTTTTCAATTATATATATACGGTATCCATAGAATCAATTCAATTATTTCCATTGAATAATATTCATTCTATTGCTTCCCTACAATAACATCAATTCAAACATATCCATTCAATAATATCTTTTCAATTATATCCACTCAATTGCATCCACAGAATAATATCATTTCAATTGTATTAGTTAAATTATATAAATTCAATTTTCTTAATTCATCTATCAATCAAATTATTATCACTGATGCAATAAAACAAAAGATCAATTGAAACAAAAAAATTATCAATGAAACAGTTGATCACACTAGATACATTCATGTTAATTTCTTCATTGTTAAATGAAAATTTTTCAAGTCATTCATAGAATTGATCAAAAAGAAGTAAAATTTTCAAATTTGCAATTTTTCACAATAAAATGATGACATATAAGTTGTAAGCTACTTTTAAACAAGCAGGTTTGCATCAGTTAGAATATTTTCACAGGATCCTATATTACACAATAGCAAGATATACTACCTATAACATTAAAAAAGTTGAAAATTTTAATACCTACCGGTACTGTAGTCATTCCGGAGTATATATGTACTTATATACTGGTACTCCAGATAAAAAAATTCACATAAGATGGGGTTATGCAGCTCATTTATAAAATAAATAATAAAAATGGTTGTAATGAGATCTAATCTCAGAGAATAAGAGTTGCTAGCATACTGCATTGTAAATTGTGTAAAAGATAGTACATTAATAACTCAAGTTAAACCTCAAAACTCACAAGAATATGCCAGACATTCTCATTTGCTCCCTCAAAAGAGCAGAAGCGGATGGAGACTCCAAGAAGGCCTTGTCCGCCCCACAGCTTAGATGGAGTGATGTTGATGGAGCGAACGCGCTGGGTTTTGCTGGAGTAAACCTTCATCTCCACGGACTTTTCCAGGTTCTTGTTCAGTAGCTCCTTGAGTGTGTCGTTGTCTTGATCCTACAACCAAACCAGAAGGTTAGCGTCACGTAATTTTCCAAGAGACACTCTAAAAAATATATATATATATACTTTTTTACTTATTTTTAGTAAGCATTCAGTGGTGTAATTCTAAGACATAATAAATACTTTCCAAATCAAAATTAAGCTATAAAATTTTGACATAGAAAATTAACTAAAGTTATTCATTTTTAGCGCATTTTGTCATTTATGAAAAAATGCACTATTGAGCTTGCCATGTCTGTCTGTCCGTCTGTCTGTTCCTCCGTGACTTCACTTTTTTGTCAACAAGAAATGCGTTCTCTGTCACTTACGGCAGTGAGTACTGAGTTATATTTTTTTGTAAATTGTTCAGAATCTTTCATAATATTCACATATAGCAAGTTCAACAGGTAACATACAAGTTAAAATTTGTTGATGACATTTGACAATCAAAATAATTTTAATATTTCAAAATAATCAAATAAAATATTTCTTACCAAGCGAGTGTTTCCAATGGCTACGATGAAGTCAAAGAAGGCCTCTAGTCCTGCAAGCTGTCCAGGAGATGCATTCTGGACCTGAAAAATCTTGTTCTTAACAAAAATTCCCAATTTTAAACATTGTTTTATTGGAATGCATTAGAAAAAATTCTGACTTGCACTAGGTATAGGAATGTATTCATCAGTCATTAATTGACTTAGGTAAAATCTAAATTTATGCCTTAAGATTTAATTTAAGGCCAGGCATGGATTGTGTTAAGACACATATGTGCTACTCTTATTCTCTTAATGTTTGAATATATATTTTTGATCCTGAGAAGCTCCTTGGCTTCCAGACAGGCAACTACCAACCAGTTTTAGCCTCCTTGGGCTGTTTTCTGTTTCAGATTTCTGTTTTTAATTTCTAACATTTTTTGTTTTGAATTTTTAAACATACCTAAGAATATAAGGTAGATGTTATTTGCATGCTTTATTCAACAAAGCAATTCATGAACATATCTTGCAAAAACTCTTGAACGCTAAGGTAGGATGGCAAAAAGTTTTTTATTAACAGACAACAATTTGGGCTTCAAAACATTGTATGGCAAATAGGCATTGCCATTATGGTGAATACTTTCTCAAAATTATTACAGTTGAAGTTGAAAATTTACCTATCATTCATCTATCATACGGGCATTCATACCTATAATAAATGCATCAAAGAACCCACCCGCATCTAGTATGGAATATATCTACTTGGCGAGCCGCGACTGAATTTTTCGAGCCGTGGTTTTATGGATTTGCCAGCCGTGATTCCATTTCTACGAGTTCCCATGCAAGATTGTTAATTGCGCGCGTTACTCACAGTCTCACAGATGAGCAAGAGGGATGGATCTACAGAAGGAAATACTATTTACTCGCAAGTCGCAACCTAATAGTTTCGAATTAAATATAAAAAAACATTTATGGCACCTATTCGTTACCTCAGCTTTCAAATTGAGGAGAGACTCATCGGCAGTTGGAGAAACTTCTCGAAGAAAAGGCAATGCACAACAAACATGACACTTCACAGTTGACTGACTAGAATAGACTCGATAGTCAATAGAGTACTCGAAAGTCAAAAGTTTAGCATTCAAACCTTTAGATTCTGTGAACCTTGTGATTTCTTCATTATTAAAACTTTAGAAGGCTCACAATATATCATGTAAAGTTTTCACTCAATTATCGTCTCGAAGTTCGGGAGCTTTATCTGCAGTAATGTTCTGTAACTACCACACCCACCGGCCACCGTCAACTAACCACTAACCATCATTACTAGATTCCCGCCAGTGCCGCCACTGTTGCACACGATTGATTCTGCATGCATGTATAATATTTACGAAGGTTATTAAACCATTCTGATTTCCGTTGAATGTCAGTTACTGATAAATTTTTAATATAGAAGAATTCGTATCTTTCATTTTTTTCACATGACTATATTGATGTCGGTTTCACATTGGTTGCCGGTGCGGTTGGTATCCCTGCTACCTTCTTTGTTTACGTTTTTTGTTCGGCTGATTGCAACGAAAGGAGATTCGGTGGTCAGTTTTGTATTTGTGGATTGAATCATAGGCAGTTTTTCATGTATTTGTGAGTGAGTGTGCATAGTGAAGATGTTATTCTTTGCGATTTCCATCAATAATGACATAACTACACTATTGTATTATGCTCTTGAAATAAGAATTGTAGCATTACGCATTAAGTTAGCATCAGTGCGTTAACATTGTGTGCATTTGAGGCGGTCCCTTCTAGCTTTCTATCGCTGATTGGATTCCAGTGGCTGTGACGTTGCACACGTTCTAGCGATGATTGGATCCTTGTGACTGTTACGTTGGACGCGTTCAAGCGTTGATTGGATTCTTGTGACTGTTACGTTGGACGCATTCAAGCGTTGATTGGATTCTTGTTACCGTGATGATGCAAGCGCTGTTTTTTTTCAATGAAACAGCTGTGGGATCTTGCAGAGACTCATCAGTGATGACGATGGACTGAAAGTGGAAGTGTGCTGGACGTTCCAGATTTTTGGGTCCTGCTTTCTGATTTGCTATGTTTACCAGTTAATATATTACCCCTCTGGAATTCCACACTGCCTACTGAAATTATATGATATTAGAGCCGCGATATTTCAGACAAAAATAGGACTTTTCCAGACTAGACCCACATCATTAATTTATCATTCATTTATTATTATTTCATTTATCAGTCATTCATCATTTGTTCAACATTCATTTATCATTCATTAGGTATTCACTCATTCATCATAGATTTATCATTTTTTATTTATTTGTAATTTATTTATCATTTATATATCATTTATTTATCTAACTGGATTTTATTCTGTTCAATTCTGCCTTCTGATGAATTTATACCATTCATATCTAGGTATCTACTATGACTATCAGTTGCACCCGTTTCTCCCACCCACCTGCAATCAAAGTCTCAACCATAATGTATTATTTTAGTTAGAATAGATAGCCCATACCCATAGTACAACAAGAGCTCTCTAATGATACTAAAATCTTTAAAATTGGTTAATAGAAAACCTAGAAATTATAGTTTTCCCCAAAAAAGTTAAAAAAAAAAGGTTTTTTCACTTTTTCTTGGGGAAAAGTATAGTTCCTTCCCCCCCCCCTCCCAAAAAAAAGGCTAGGTGTCAATTGACACTTGGACACTTTTTATTGCTAGGCAAGTTAGCAAATAGCTCTTAACTCATAACTTAATATTTGTAATAATCATCCAGCATCCTTTTCAATAATGAGAACAGTCTAGGTATTAAATAAAATCAAAATACATCTAAAGCATTTAGGACCTACTAGCTAATTAACAATCATCAAATTTAAATCAAAGCTCTTCAGTTTAAGAATTTCGATTTTATAAAAAGTTTCTCATTTAATTATGCTTTTGCAATATATTTTTCCATTTGGAGGCTTCTGACAAGATTACCCATCTACTGTAGTCTGTAGCAATTTTAGACTTATCCAGTTTATTGGTCATTGGTAAATTTGCAGCAAAGTATTGTTGTAAAAAGACAAACCTAGATCACAAGACTTTTGGAATATTTCAAACTATATTAATTACTATGAACTTACTCTGAGAACATGATAGCCTTCCATTCCTCCACCAGGAATTTCTACACTCTGAGAGCCACCCATTTCCCTAAAATGTAGGAGAGAACTTTAATAAATCCAGTTAAGTATTAGACTGTCATGTATATCAAGAATAGTAAACACGGACGGACGTGGCACTAACAACAGCACACGAGTCGAGTGTACACCGTACGTGTACATCTACGGGAAATATTGTGATATCAATGTTCATGACCTACGAGGCTTTCAACGGTACAATTAATAATTTGAAATCTGTCACACGTGCATACAATCATTTTGAATTTATATTTCGAAGAATTCTAATATGTAACAATAATAAATTGACAATGATGAAAGCCCGGCTTGGTCCATGCATTGTTCGATTTCTAATCCCCTAATTGATGTATTTCAATTTTTGTCTAATTTCCACATTATTTGCTTCTCTCTTTCACCATATTTACATTCTTGCTCCGGTTGTCGATCTTTCTTTAGACTAAGTATGAATCACGATTTATATAAGACTACATCGAGTTGGATTGGGCATCATAATAATCCCTGATATATGTCAACCACACATGCTTCCAAGCAATGAAATCACCAGATTTGATACCCATGTGATAGATTTTATCCAAGATAGACCAGGTAGAAAACTAATTTGATTCTTTTTGGGACGAATTTTTAGCGCTCTTCTTCCTTGCCTGACTCTGAAAATCTAAATAGATCTTGACATAACTATCAACCGGAACTCTTCATTTACAATCTGCTCCTACGCACGTTATCCGATTTTTTCAGTTTTATTTCTATTCAGCGCACTAGAGTCTAACTTTTAGCGCTCTCTGCACGCATAACAAACTTAGACTTTAGAGAGCTAATTAAGGACGAAGTGGACAAAAAACTCCTACGTTGCTTGAAGGAGCATATTGTTACTGTGAGTTTTGTTGTCAATTAGATAAAAATCCACCAGGTTTAATATCTAATAACTTCTTGTGTCTTTCGTCAGGATTCACAGAAACTATCAAAAAGAACGAATTGAGGATGCGGTCAAGGTACTGCGAACAGGCAAGTCCCAAGTACGCCGACACAACACTGACGCCTGTCCCAGTGTACAGGTGGTCAATGTTTCAGCTGCTGCAGCCCCTTCGGGTGGAGTTCTGTAGGCTCTGTAGGCTCGATACAGTAGCTGCTTCTCCGCTCTCCTCGTCTTCTGTCCAGGCAGTACCTCGCTGCTTCACCGCTCTCCTCGTCTTCTGTCCAGGCAGCACCTCGCTGCTTCGCCGCCCTGCATGCTGCTACAGCGAAGGCTGTGCCTGAGGCTGAGACGAGGGCACAGTCTTCGAACTTGCTCAAGTACACGTAGCGGCTTAAGTACACGTAGCGGCCTAAATACACTTAGCGGCCTAAATCCTCTTAGTACACGTAGCGGCCTAAATCCACTTTGCAGCTTAAGTACACGTAGCGACAGATTTCTCGTCTGTGATTGGTGGGTGTTACTTGAAAAACCGTCAGTGATTGGCTGACGTAGTTACGAACTCTTAACTTCTTTTGATGGTACGGACCCTGGGCTGCGTATTCGCAAGTCTAGCAAACGACAATGCGAAGAAAGGTGATTAACCCTCTACCGCCTGACACGAGTAACAGGAGCAATATTAGCGGTAATAATATATGCTAATATAATATAATAATATTAGTATTATTAATAATATTGGTAACCGGAGAAATATTGTCACAAACCAACGTCCCAAAAAGAATACGTTCTAGTGAGCGCAAAATGACTTGCACTGATGGTTGCCGCCACGTACGACAACTTTAAAATGTTCTCTGTTGCGTACAAACGTCCTCAGGTTGCTACACTCAATAGTTTACGCGTAATTTAAGTTGAAAGTTATGTTCCCGGAGAGTGACATACAGCAGTAGAGTGTTAAACATGATTACTGAATCAGAATTTATTTGTACTATTTCAGCACAGGTTCCACGCCAATAAAGATGTGAAAGTCAATATTTGAAGGAATCGGAGTGAATAAAATGTACAGTAACACAAACTTTTTGATTAATATGAATTCAAATTTGTGGGTAAGGCAGCTCCAGTTGTTAAGTAGGGAGTACCAGAATTGGACCAGTGAGATTCTGGTTCGATCCCAGCAAGCTGCTGTAATTTTTTCGATACAGCATTAATAACAAGCTAAATTCGGCTTATTCAACGCTGATCCAAATATTACTATTATATACTAATAATATGACTCAATGTCAAAATTTACTTAAGAAGTGACGATTAACTAAATTCTAATTAGACTAATCCTAAAATAGTCTCCACCTTTACCATTATAGTTAAGAAATGGCATTATTGTTAACAAATCTGTAACTATCATTATGTAGGAATTATTTTCCATTTTTTAGAGCTTTCAGCACTTTAGGTTTTATTTATTTCCGAGATTTATTCCATCATGAATATTTTAGAGGATAGACTATTATAAAGACAGGGTACAACGAGCTCGAGCCACAGAGAGATATAATTCGCTACAGGCTGACGGCTTAAATGCATTGACAGCAATTCATATCGTACACTTAGTGAACTTGATAGAATTTTTAATGTCTGAACGCCGGGAGATGTTTCTGAAGCTGCTTTTTGAACGCTGTTGCGTTGTAATTCATTATTAAATGATGCCAACGAGGCATTAATTAATGTGAATCTATACCACTATGAGAGCACAGTATCAATCTGAATGTAATTAAGAAAGTGAAAATGACAACTTGTCGTTAGAGGAGATATCGTTATGCAGGCGAGAGACAATTAGCAAATGAACTTCGGCTAAATTTTGGCAAACGCTTGTGGAGTTTGCGTTAAATACTTTGTATTTGCGTTAATATAAATATATACAAATACTTTGCATATGCGTTAAAGACCTAATGTTTGGATTAGGTTCTTACTGAGTTACATACACTATGGAACATTTCAAATTCCGAAATAATGCGCGAAGGGAACCAAAAAATGAAACGCAAGGAATAAACCTGAAAAATGACATCACCAACAATTTAGATATCACCAATAGATATCACCAATATCACCAATAGCCATTTGATTGTTTGAGTTTTATTGTCCGAAAAACATGGATTATTCGCAATAATTTCCTTTTTAATCTGATGCATTAGTTGCACATATCGCCACATATCTCTTCATCTTCATGTTTAGTACGAACGAAGACTCAATTTTGCGAAGTGCAATGCCAAAACCTGAGTACTATACGGCTGATGAGACTGTACATGAGTGGGACTATACATGAGTGGGACTATACATGAGTGGGACTATACATGAGTGGGACTATACATGATGGACTATACATGTGTGGGACTATACATGAGTGGGACTATACATGAGTGGGACTATACATGAGTGGGACTATACATGAGTGGGACTATACATGAGTGAGACTATACATGTGTGGGACTATACATGAGTGGGACTATACATGCTATACATGCTGTAACTTCTCTGTACATTGTTACTTGTATTCATAATAATATCTTTTATTTACGCCTGGCTATATTGGCGTATTTGCGTGTATGTTCACGCTTGTGTTGTTTATTGTTCAAGTTAAAAAGTTGCAGGAAAGCAGCGCCTATTTTATTTAAAGCACCTTTTTATATTCATTTCAGCGATCAATTTCATTACTCGATATTGTGATTTATGCAATAATATTGAGAGTCTAGGGGGGCATATTGACGGCTTGTCGCATAAATTGCATGTTTTCCATAAACCCAAACGTGTTTTCCCAACAAAAATATCGCGTGTTTTCCGAAATAATATATAATGATTTTAAATTACTTTAAAACCATTATTAATGAATTAATGATTAGTGACTTATGATCGTCATGACCTTACGATCGTTAAAACTGTTATTAATGTTTTAATGCTTTTTATATAAAATATAACATAATATATGTTATATATTATATCGCGGTTATTATATAACTTTATCGTGGAGATTTTGCTTGAACTTTATCGTGGAGAACTTACTTGAACTTTATCGTGGAGAACTTACTTGAACTTTATCGTGGACAACTTACATGAACTTTATCGTGGACAACTTACATGAACTTTATCGTGGAGGCCTTACATGAACTTTATCGTGGACTTTAAAGCTTTATGAGACGTTATATATAAAGCAAAATTATGCTAAAAAATCGAAGAATTTGGACCAGTGCGAGGTGCTGATTAAAAATTAATCTCAATTCATTCAGTACTGTTTTGTTAATAACCTTTGTAAGAGTTAGGCGTCGATTTTTTATTCATAGTAAATTCATTCACATTGAAAACTCGTTTACTAATAAATCTACTTCTATTTTATTATCAGCGACACAGGACGAAAGTATTTTATTTTTATTGGTGATATAACCTAATTATACTCCAGTTTACATAAATTAGGTACTCTATTTTAATACAGATGCTGAGGAACATAAGTCATGAAAGTGATATCTTTCGTGTATAATAGTCTTATACAAAATTTGATCAGCAGTCAAGAGTATTCAGTACAATAGTCCTGTACAAAATATCATCAGCAGTTAATAGTATTCAGTACAATAGTCTTGTACAAAATATCATCATTTAATAGTATTCAGTAGAATGAGTAAACTCCTTCATTCAGAGAAGTGAAGAGGAAGTTGTGGGTATGGACGTGAGTCATGGGGATATTCACCACGTTACTGGGGAGCCATGAGTAACCCTGAGATGAACATTCACAATCTTAACATTCCTGGAGAGGCAAGTACAGTCGTGTAAAGAACTCTCTTTGAACAGTTCCGGCCAAAAACTGTCTTTGTCTGTGACTGTTTTAACGAGAAATTTATACTTATGTTAAGCTGACTGTCACAATAATTTTTATTATTTAATTTCACATGTTCACTTGTCCTGTGCATTTTATAGTATTATGTACTGAAGGAAAGAGAGTACAGAACTTTTGTCAGCAGTTGTCTTCTTGAATGAACCTTGCAGGTAAACTAGCGTTCATCGCCTCGAAGGCTAAGCCTTTATCCATATTATCTAAACTAAAGCCTGGATTTTTAAGTCAAAAAATCACCCGTCAAACCGCAAAAAGAGATGTCATTTATGCTCTTGGTATATTTTTGGCTATATGCAGCTACTTTCAAAATAATGGTCAGTGCTCGAGGTCAGATGAAAACGGTCCAGCGTGAACGCAGTCACACCTCAGTGACCAACCACAAGCACCGCTTCGCTCAGGTGATTCCAGTCAGTGCTGTTCCGAACGCGGTGGGGGGTGTATGTCGATGTTCCGCTTAACTAATTCCGCGTATATACCAGAAAATGTGACATTAGGATAAGATGAATTACAGTACCGTGTCTAACACCATATTGTGGCACCTAAATTAATCGTACATTGAAAAAAACTTCATTGCTCTTTGCCATGACTATGCATCTACCTGAACGGAAGTTCGTGATGGTTCATGTGCGTTTTTTATGCATGTCGCAATCATCCTATGCTGCTATGTACGTCATATTCCTGTCTTAGACTGTAAACTTCCAATGCTTTGTTCTCTACTAACGTTATTTCCACCGAAATCAATAACTTACCAATTAAAATACCACCCAATCTATCTCAATTTGTTGCAGTAAGAACCGTTTTTACCCCAAATTTTAGTTACCTGTTTTACCACGTGGATTCTACTTCTAGACCCAAGATGCCAATATAGGCTACTCGGGATACCACTGCTTGTAAATATCCTAACTTAACGAAAACTCATGTTAAAGAAGTCGAAAATGGTTTATTTTGTATATCGGTGTTAGAAGCAAGTTGAAAACTTCGACAGATTGTTGCTAGAATTGACTTACTGCAACATTTTTAAATATGAAAATCGTTCGGACTGACGGGCGGCGACATTAATCCTACAGCCACCCACGTGTCGCTAGTGGCAGGATGTTAAACTATATAATAAGAGGTTTTAATGATAAAATATTAATATGAGCAATTTTTGTTCGATTGAACGTGTATGTTAAATTAACTTTTTCATCCCGGTCCTGAATTGAAGATTCGATAGATAGTTTTATTTTCTGTTTTAGTTTAAGTTATTTCACTAGCCCAATAATTTAAATGAAATATTGTTAAAAATTAACTGTTACAGCGATCAGACAAACTTTAATTAAGATTGACAGTTATATGTAATTTCAGATTAAGCTTTATATGATCTTAGTTTTCTATTACATGAAGAACATTTTTTAATTCATTAACTGTGCGGTGGATATTAATGAGTTGTGTAATTTATCACTCACGCATCTACGGAAATTTCCATTACGTATGAGAAGATTTTCATCCGCATTCACAATTTTTTATCTATCTAAACAAACGGAAAGTATCAAGCATCTTCTATATTGTCTGCAAGAAAATTTTAATTCACCTCAACAATTTTCATCTTCTGGATTTAAATAGGCTTCTAACCGGTAAGTTTCTAAAAAATATGTAGATGTATTAATTCCTTCATTAACTTCACTGTTATTTGTTATTTTCTTCATAACTTGTAATATTTTTAGCGCCTTAACTTCCTTTATTCATAATATTTTTCATGAATTTTCGTGATGAGATTGGAATTTTATCTCATCACTTCGTGTATATTTTTTAATACATTTGTTTTATTATCCTACTTATTGAAATTCAACGATCCAATTTTAATCGTTCTCCTCGAATTGATATCGTATTTCGTTGAAATCGTCACCAAAATTACGTATATCGTTGATCGGTCTTCGACGGTCTTTTCCGGTCTTTTCTTAGCATCTCCAGTCTTAGAACTGAACTTGCAAATCTTGTGAAACTTTATACCTCCGTAAACCTATGATCATTACTGAACTTACGATCACATAACTTACGATCACACTACTTACGACCATACAACTTACAACCACACAACTTACGACCACACAACTTACGACCACACAACTTACGACCACACAACTTACGACCACACAACTTACGACCACACAACTTACGACCACACAACTTACGACTATACAACTTACGACCATACAACTTACGACCACGGCGTTGTATAATAGAGCAGCAGGTGTGGCCCGCATGACAAAGAAGGCTAGGAGGATATCCTGTAGAGCTGCTGGGCGAGACTAGACATATGGCGCTAGGGTATTTGTCTCGTACATGTCGGTATTTATATACACGGTAAGAAAAATAACCGTTAACGGTATTACCGGCGTTTCAGTGGCCGTTCGGCACGTGAAAAGAAACACCGTGTCGCCGTTTTTATTCTAATTTAACACTAGAAATCCGTAAAACATCTGATAAAAACGGCGAAACAGTTTATTTTCACGGGGCGACCAGCCACAAGAACGTAAGTGGTACCGTTTTTTCACCGTTTTTTGTAACAGTGTACCTCTTAGAGGTATGGTATTTGTCTCCTGAGTTTTGGGTATTCGCCTCTTGTGGTGTTAATATTTAACTCAAGAGGTGTGGGTATTTGTCTCTCGGGGCGCGGGTATTAGCTATTTCGGGTAGAAATTTGGGGTACAATAATGTTGTCAACCACATCAACATTGAGCGCTAGGCGCCGTAGTTCGATACTACTATAATTACAAACAAAATGATATGGTATTTGAACCAGTGTCAATATATTGTAGCTCTGAATACAACAAATTATTTGTAAAATTTATAAATTCTTTGAAGCTAGAGCGGTTCTCATCGTTAGGTTCTAGAACTTCGGTGGAGACTTCAACGCCGTAGGATCGGTACTGCCGGGCTATCGATGTTTCCCTTTGTATTATCCTTTTCTTTGTATAATTTTCTTAGTATTATTTCCTTTGTATAGTTTCCTTTATATCCCTTCCTCTGTATCCTTTTCTTTGTATTCATTCCTTAGTATAATTTCCTTAGTATTAGTAGTAGCTAGATGTTAGTGTTGCATTCTGCGCTGCTGTGCTAGATGTTAGTGCTGCATTCTGCGCTGCACTAGTGAATAATTCTTAGTGTGAATAATTCCTAGTGAATAATATACAATTCAACGGCACCAAGTTCGAAGTAATGAGATACAGAGTTGGCAGAGAGGCCGGGGTGCTGCATCGCTTTTACTTATCATCAAACGGCACAGAAATTGAGGAGAAGGAACTTATTCGAGATCTCGGAGTGTTGATGAGTACTGAAGCCACTTTCAGTGGGAACATGGAGGAAATAGTTGCACGAGGAGACAAAGGATGGGGTGGATTTGGCGGACATTCCGAACGAGAGAAGCGGCACCAATGATTACACTCTTCGAGCCCTCGTGCTCCCCAATCTTGAGTACTGCTGCCAGCTTTGGTCGCCACTCAAGGCGGGTGCGGTGCGGAAACTGGAGGCAGTGCAGCGTACCTTCACGTACAGGATCAGCGGCATGAGGGAGCTGAACCTGAACTACTGGGGAAGGCTGAAACACCTGGAACTGTACTCACTGGAGAGAAGAAGAGAAAGGTATATCATACTGTACAC
>NW_025930419.1:0-11009 GCF_000764305.2 Hyalella azteca | reverse complement strand
TTTAATATTCAAATTCATATTTAATATTTAAATTTGAGTATAATATTTGAATTCAAATTTAATACCTAGTCAAATTCCAATTTATTATTCAAATTTTAATTTGATATTCCAATTTTAATGTGTTATTTAAGTTTAAATTTCTTATTTAAATTTGAATTGGTTATTCAAATTTGAATTTAATATTTAAATTCAAATTTAATATTTGAACTTCAATTCAATGTTTGATTCTAAACTTAATATTCAAACTTGAATTCACTACCTTCAACATAACATCTTCTCCCTGTTCTCATGTATCTGGGATCACATTCCAGAAAGGAAGGGATTGGTAATAACATCACACAGCATAGGACAAAAATGAATTGCTTGAGTTCCCAACATTAGTTCTTTTGTCTTGAAGCTGTCCAGGGTCTGCTTGGGATAATATAATATCCTTACATATTGGAGAGCAAGCCCTATTTCATGTAGCCATGAACTAGCATCTACAAGTAAACAAAAATGGTGGACTAATATTGAGCATTAGAGCAGTGAAATAAAATTGTTATATCCTAATAATATGTTTAGCTCAGTAATTATAAGAATATTGTTTCCTAAGGCAAAAAAGCAAATTTGTTGGCATGGCCTGTGCTTGGCACCAGTGGCATTGAACCAGCTGAGGATAAAGCCAATGCTGATTCTCTACAAAGTTCTCTCTCCAAAGAGATGATAGTAGATGATGTTGTTATTGATACTCTTTTTGTAACTGTTTATTAGAATGCAGTGACCAGTATGAATTTGTGTGTACATCTTGTGGATCTCGAGAGTGATAATTTGGATTTGTCTATTTTTGGTAGTGGAGGCCAGCTATTGAGCAGTTCTGGTATGAGTCAATGGCTTACGTGTGTAGGCTGTTACTGGATTTTTTCTTATGTTGATTGGTAGAACTGGTTGAATTACATTGATGTATTTGGTGTTTTGAGTTTCTCGTTTTGTGAGGTTAGTGGTTTGGTCAGGTGACTTGGTGGAGGCTTCAGATGGAGGCACTGCATAAGGTATTGGGTGTGAAGAAGGTCAATGTTGGACAGTAAGTGTTCATCATTCAGAGTGAAGATATTGCTTGGCTGTTGTTCAACAAGTTACTGTATGAAAAGTGCAGCATTTTGAACCGTTGTAGTCGTGTAAAGAATGGACATCCAGTTGTGACAAGCAAAATCAATTATTGGGTGAGATGGTTTTGTCAGTTTATAGTAAGGTTACCAAGTCTTGTCCATATGATGTTCCTTAGAGGACTTTCATCACGTTTTGCTTTTTGAGGATGTGCTGTTGTGGTTTTGTTTTGGGTGGTGAAAGTAAGCCAAAATAGTTTAGGCCAAGGATTTTTGGGTTGTGTTCAATCAGAAGGAGCGCAATTGGCTCTCAAACTTGACTTGAGTGTGGTAATGGTACTGGGCCGCATGAGGTATTATGACAGTTACTTTCGGTTTGGTTGGTCGAGATTTCCTAATTTCAGTGATTGGAAAAAAGGGTAATGCCTAGCAGTTGAACTGTTACAACACATAACTTGGCCAAACCAAAGCCTATTGCAATCAGCTTCTAAATTTAAAAATTACTGTATCTAAAATAATGTTAAATTAATGTATCTAACTTTATACAAGTATAACTTGCACTGCATTTTCATTTATGTTTAAATTCTCAAGCCAGAATCTATGCCTCAATTTTTGACCAGGCAATACTAACTCACTTATTTGCCTTGACCAAGTAACCAAGTAATAGTGCTAAGTAATCATTGCATGAACTGGAACAGACTAAGCAAAAATTCCTAAACTTTTGTCACAATCTTCAATTTCTTTGGCAACAACTTGAGTATTTTTTCCGAAAATCAAACTTGAAAGTCAACAGTTTACTGTGGCTCTTATAAATATTTCAGATTGTTTTACTTTGCTTTTTTATCATTAGTGTGGTGAAGGTGGGTCAGCACCGGCATCAGCAAATGCTGCTGGCAGTGGTGACGTCTCTGGGGCGTCCAGCTCCAAGCAACACATAGAAAAATCATTCAAGTTCCATGACTGTGAACAAGCGGGTACCACAAGAAAATCAATGCAAGAGCGTATCAACTTGAAAAATTTGTGTGGAAGTAAACACCGATGCCAGTTCTGTTTGAATTCATGTGCCACTAAAGCTGATCTCAAACAACATATTTTCCTACGTCATCCACAGAGAAATGCACAGAAATGCTCACAAAGTAAATGCACTGATGGTTGCAAAGAAATCTTGCACAAGTGCCACCTTTCTAAACGTTCATCACTGAAGTTTTGTTGCTCCGAATGTGATTATGCTTACAACACAAATTGGAAATTGAAAAGACATTTCCTTTCAAAGCATTCAACAGAAAATTT
Source organism: Hyalella azteca (assembly GCF_000764305.2). Lineage (NCBI taxonomy): Eukaryota > Metazoa > Arthropoda > Malacostraca > Amphipoda > Hyalellidae > Hyalella > Hyalella azteca. The sequence goes on along the minus strand of NW_025930419.1, from coordinate 8,637 downwards.
TTTTCAGTGCACTGAGTGTGATTATGCTTGCGCCAGAAAAGAAAACTTGAAAAATCATTTTCTTTTAAAGCATTCCAAAGAAAAATCTTTTCAGTGCTCTGAGTGTAATTTTGTTTGCACCACGAAAGGAAACTTGAAAAGACATTTACTTTTCAAACATTCAAAAGATAAACCTATTCAGTGCTCCGAGTGTGATTATGCTTGCATTGTAAAAAGTGACTTGAAAAAACATTTTCTTTCCAAGCATTCAACAGAGAAACCTTTTCAGTGCTCCGAGTGTGATTATGCTTGCACCAGAAAAACAGACTTGAAAAGTCATTTTCTTTCCAAGCATTCAACAGAAAAACCTTTTCAATGCTCCGAGTGTGATTATGCTTGCATCACAAAAGGGAACTTGAAAATACATTTTCTATGCAAGCATTCAACACAAAAAGACTCATCTATGCTCTAAGTGTGATGATATGTGTGTCAAAAATGCATGTTTGAACAGCATCTGCTCTCCAGAGTCTATCAGAAACTGCTTCAGTGACCTAGGTGTGAGGATGCATGTGAATGTGGGTAGCTTGACACAGGAATCAAGTGCAGGACATTTGATCTATTGAGGCAACAGGACCAAGCTATGTAGAGTACCTAACCCAAGGCACCCACTGCCAACTCGAATGGGGGGCTTAGCTGTTCAATGTTCAATGAAGGTGACAGTCGCTTGTAGTGGCGTGGATATGAAATAGAACTACGAAGCCAAGATGATACAGCAGGTGCTCAGTCTTGGCAGTTGTAACATATTTGAATAAGAAAGGTTATGTACACAGAAATAGGAATTTAAATAGATAAAGTGGTTGTTAAAGACATCTCAGTGCACAACAAAATGTTTTTAAAATGTTGCTTGAGCTTGGATTTTGTTTTGCTTAAGAGAAGCAAAATTTGTATAGTTATGGAGAGCTATTGCCTTTTGCTTGTTCGTGGGGCTTGAATGCTACTTTATTGTAATATCAGCAGGCATTTTTCTTGTAGCCTACTTGAGGGGCTGGCAGGCATCAGTGTTGTGAGAGTGGCAGTCATGCTCCTAGGAATAACAGTGTTGCAGTATTCCCAGGTTTTCTAACTGGTGGTTTCTAACTCTGCAGACGGTTTTTCTGGCAACAGAATTCTCTTTTATTGTTGTATAGAGTTACTTTATCAGTAATTCAGTAATCGTTCAAATCTCGCGATGGCTTTGGTTCATTGAATTTAATATTTTATGTTTGTGTCAACAATTCTTTTACATTCTATTGGGTAGATTTAACTGAATAAGATTAGTAAAAGCTACCCCCAATGTAATGATATCATAAGTTTTATGATTAGTGCTTCTATTTTTATTAGTTGAGTATTTCCAGAAAATGGCTCGTTCATAAATCTGGTTCAATTTGAGCTGAATTTTGCTGATCTGAAACTGATTAAATGATTTCGTTTATATATAAATGTACAAAATATTATATTAATTATTCTGTATACAACCCTATTTCTATGGCAGCTTTTATACTATCCCTTGGACTGGGCGGCACAATCGATCTCAATCAACAGATGGTCAGGAAGGAGGTTGTGTCCAATCCTTGTAACTGAGCAGTAGTCCTCCTGCTGCGCTCACAACCAATACATTTGTTGTTGTCTGGATGTAAGGTTCAAGTAAAGGACGACTCCAAGTATATTCGACAATTAACCCTAAACTGCCACCGATCTTAACAAAGGAGGAATGAAAGCATAATAAACAAATATTTATTAAACAAAACACGTAAATTGATCACTAATAAATGAAAAGTTGAAAAGATCCTAGTAAATAACGCACAACAATGATAGCACACAGGACAACACAGCAATGATCGTACACAGCAAAGGTAGTTCACAGTAAAGGTAATGTACAGCAAAGATGATGCACAGCAAAGATAATGCACAGCAAAGGTAGTTCACAGCAATGGTAATCCACAGCACAGGTAATACACGGCAAAGGTAATGCACAGTAATGGTAATGCACAGCAATGGCACCGCAGTGGTGGGGCACAGCAGTGGCGGTCTACAACAATAGTCGTATACAGCAATGGTAGTACAGTGGACTGATGCTACATTTGCACGACGGGGCACTGAACTGATGGTGCACAGTCTGATGAGCACTGAGCTTATAGTACACAGGAAGGGCTAGTGAACTTGGGTTGAGACTGGACTGGTGCAGGTACTGGAGTTGGGAAGTACCGTCGAGGTTGGCCTAACTAGGAGCCGCATTTGCTGGCCAGGGGCCGCATTATCAAAACTTCGTAACTTTTTGTACTTCCGACAAAAAAGTTACGTATTACGTAAGTATACCCTAATTTTGGCATTATCAAAACATTCGTACGTAAGACTTAGCTAAAAGCGTACTATCAAAACCATCTGACCAACTGACCAATCAGAGGCTTTGGATTTGTTTACATTCTGTGAACTTCGATGGCGGGAATCGATGCCTTTGATGGTATCGACTATCGAATGCTGTTTGTCGGTATTGCTCCTTGTTGGCCCAGAAAAAGCCGTTCTAAAATAGTTGTGAACTCTTTTTAATTAACAGCGTGAGTTGAAGAATAAATCTGTGTACGGAGCTAAAAATTATGGTTGACAAAGATATAAAGTAGTGCCGACTAGAAGGAATGAATTAATTGAATTTTTGAAAATGAATGAAAAAAATTTTGAAAAAATGAATTTAATTTTTTTCCAATAGCACTGCTTAGCACGATCACATATTTTGATTGTGCAAATGTTGCACGATCAAGTAGTGGAGCCATCACAAGTAGAGCCATCATTCTATGTGTGTATAATCCGCGCTGTCTGATTATTGACAAAATTCTATCACAAATCATGGTGTTGCTACTTGCTAGTAAATCAATAGTTTCCTATTGCTTCAGCAGACACTCTAAACTTGTGTGGAACTCCACTTACGACATCTCCGAGCAGGCGTACAGTTACGTTACGTAGGTTCCCGCGCAAATGTTTTGATAATACCACCTCTAGAGTTACGTCATCAAGTCAGCACTTACGCCTCTCGTAAGTCGATTTTGCGTTCTTACGAACTTTTGATAATACGGCCCCAGGCAAAGAGTCGGTCCTGCCGAACAATGATGGTCAGCAAGACTATAACTAACAATACTGTCCTAAGGAACAATTTCATTTAACACAACACATATATACATTCGGAGAATTTAAACACTATATTCAAAACTCCAACATTAAACTAAAGCAAATGCACTAACACCCACCTAATAGGGACGCTACAAGTGCACTCGAAAATAGTGACAGTAGATATGCTCCGACCAAGTAACAGCATTCGAATGAGTAGAACTAACGCGGGCTTCTGGCCGGTAACGCCACGTCATCAAATAGCATGGTTGCCAACCCCTACAAGCAGCCGTAAAACTTACGACAAAAAAATAAATTTAAGTAACTGAAATCATAAAGGGTGAATTTCCCTTACACTGGATGACCACATTTACCTGTTGCTAAAACAGGGTGTTTGTTTTTTTTATTGTAGTTGACCATTCAAATCTTGCTTACATAGCAGCTTTACCTGAAATGTGTAGCAACTTAATCTGGCGTACGTAGCAGCTTAACCTGGCATACGTAGCAGCTTAACCTTTTGTACACAGCAGCTTAAGGGGAGCGTCTTGGTCCAAAATCGACAATTTAGGCTTTTCCTGTTTTTAGTCTCATCTTAAAGCTGACATTCTGACCTATCCAACGGTACCAAAACCATTTCTGTACGTTGATTTATGCGTTTACGACAGATCCCGAAAGGGAGGGGGGTGGGGGAGTTCTTTCACATTTAAGATACGTAATAATTCCCGCAGTGCTCTATAAATCACTTAGCTACAGACACTCAGCTCCAGTAACCTTGCTGCAGTCGTACGGGGTGGTTATTGCACCGTCGCTCGTACCATCCTTGACAGAAATTGAGCTCCAGTATCGTCTAGTCTCATTCTTTGCAGTGTTGAATGCCGATTTCAAGGCGCCCGGGACTTTGTCGGGCTCTACTGAACATTCACACTTATTGTCACTGGAAACCTATTTACTCCTACAGTTTCGATGCTAAAGCAATGAGACATATACTATTCGATTTGCAAAGAAAAGATCTACAAATTGTTGAAGGCGTTTTTCTAATTTTGTTATAGTTTGTATTTTATTTTGCAAAAAGGGGGGGTGGAATGGGGTAAAATCGAAAAATTTACAAAAAATTCTCCCACACCCACAAAATTGTAAATTTCAAAAAACGCCGACATCAATTTGTAGATATGGTCTTTACGCATCGAATGATATGTGTTTCGATGTTGTAGCTTGAAAATCCTAGGTCCGCTGATATTTCTACAGTACCCCCATTTTTGTCTGTTTTCTAATAATTTCTCGTTTTCTTTCATTTTTTCGAAAAATTCACATTAACAAAAAAGTCTTAGAATTGCGTTTTACATACGTGTATTAAATTTCGAAGTGATCCGTCCGTAAATAAAAAAGTTTTTTCGGACCAAGACGCTCCCCTTAACTCTGCGTATGGAGCAGTTTGACTGTGTAGGAACTTGACCTGTACTATGGAATTGCTTGATCCGGACCATGAGGAGTTTGACCCGGAGTATTTATCAGGTTAATCTGACGTTGCCTGGCCCAGACATTAAATGGAAATTAATGCAAAGATATTCAGGCACAAGGCATGTCTGTGGACTTGGCTTATGGTCAGTTATCTCTAAATTTGGCATGGACATGAAAAAACTTGATATTAATTAAGCAGACCATTTGTTGGAGTTCACTTTTAACACTATATGTGGTACATAATGTAGTCAAAATGTTTTTTTCTATAGAATGTGAAAGTCTCTTGGGTGGGTCAGGGTACGCAGCCATGCACCACCAAATTTGTGCACCACTCAGCCCTGAAAGGAACGCCTAGCATATTTCCGGATGACTACCTATCAGCCGCGTATTAAGCCATCCGTCGGTAACCAGCCCGTGACATCATCTTGCTTTAAATATTAGGAGCTTTACGCCACCACAATCTGAAGCTAATAGCCCAGAGAGTAATGGTTATGCACCACTAAACGGACTGCGACGAACCAGACCAGGTCGCCAGTGGAACTGCATGCATCCTGCCGTGCACCACCAGACCGTCACTTTTAGCTCAACATCCGGGGTTAGGTTTCAGAAAGCATAGTTCTGTTCCAAACTCTATCGTCCGCCGGCGAGTGACTTCCGCAGCTTTGCTATATTACGTAACTTTTAGCTCACAGCATCTGGGGTTAGGTTCCAGATAGCATAGTTATGTTCCAAAATTTATCGTCGTATGACGCGTCGCCGTTCGACCGTGAGCTGATTCGACACACGGGAGAGATACGGACGGCTCCGGCGTGCTCCGTCCGGGTGGTGTAAAATTTTTTCGCGTGTTGGCAGACGACGCTGGGCCATACGACGCTAGGCTTATTTTCCTGTGGGCTGATTGGTCTAATTCAATGGATGAGATCTGTCTGGTGGCGTGCAGCTGATCATTTTACAGTCAAGAAGTGTTGTAGGCTACGTTCTTCAGGGAAGGGATCATGATATTCCATTCGAAGTACGGCAGTGTTGGTCTCCGACAGGCGTCCCGTGGGTCATAATAAAAATATTCAAATTTTGAGTCTTTTTATTCAAAATATAGATACTGCATTTTTTGTAAACTAATAAACTTTTTTTATATGTTGCACCAAGAAGTTGGGAAGCACAAAATAGGTGATCTAATGAGATTTCATTTCCCTATGTAAAGGATGAATAACTTATCTTTAAGGAAGTTGCAGAAATTTTGAACAATTCATAAAAGGTTTTAATGTGTTATTGGATGTCTTTGATACCCATGAATGAAAAATTGCAACAGTGCCACTTGAGAATGGAATTGAATTTTGATAATAAATCTATATAGCAACAATTATAGTGACTAGTAAATTTAGGGAAACCTGTAGGTCCAACAAAATAATTTAGATTGATTAGAACCGTCTTACTGGCTTGTTGGTAGAGGATTCTCATCAGTGCCAGGATATGATGGTGAGTTTGCATGAATGTGGAAACTCTCTTTTAGTTGCTTTGCAAGGAAGTAGGTCATACCTACTAGGGGTCCTTGCAAACCCCCTTTCCTGAAGTGCAAACGCATGTCATCAGTTAAAGTGGGAGTATAACTCAGAGTGGTAATCTTAGTTCACTGCATAAAAATGACTCGTAAAACTAACCATGTATTTCTGTAATGGTAGTGTATTAAGTTCACTCCTTAGGTAGGTTCATTAGGTTTGATGAACCTGAATCACACTCTGAGCAGCAACGCTTCAGCCTTTCTGACTAGGTTAAAGCTAGTAAACTAATATATGAGTCATACAAGGTTAAGTGGAACCCCATACCTTGCTTTTGCACTGGTCTCTTTTTCTTGTATTGTTCCCCTGTACATACTATGTTCTTTCTTGTGTTGTGATTGTTTCCTGATTATTTAATAATTAAAACACAGTAAAAGTTTGGATAGAAAGCTGGGGTAAGATGATTGTATGGGAGGTGGAGACCATCAGTGAACCATTGTTTTCCTGAACCCTATTGCAACAAATGCCCTTAGTCACACTGCCTGGCAAGCGAGGCTTTTGACTTGATGTCACGTAACACAACATTCAAATGTTGTTGTTGTTTATTGCGACCGTCACGCTCGCCGGGGGGGAGGCTCTGGTGTTGGGCGGGGGGCGGCACCGGAAGAGGGGGGAGATGGGCGAAGGCTGGGAGGGTGGCCAGGAAAGCCACTGCCTCCACGGGGTTGTACCACAGTGAGGAGACGCTGAAAGACGTGGGGAAGGCGGGGCAGACAAAGAGATGCTGGACTGACTGGAGGGGATCCCCACACTCCGGGCAGGTGGAGCTAGGGGAGCGTCCGATCCTGGCGGAATAGGACGCCAGGGAGCTGCAGTATCCCGAGCGGAGCTGGGATAGCGCTGAGCGGTAGGGGCAGGGGAGTGAGGTCTCCACTGATGCGATCGGCGGTGGCGATCGCATCAGTGCCCCCGATCTCTGCTGCATCTATGTCGTGGGGGTACCCTGGCCTGCGCGTCGGCCGGATGCCCGTCTTACTCGCGGGCCAGGCCAGACGGCAGAGGCCCCCCCGCCCGGATGGCTATCAGACGAAGGCTCTTTCCTTCATTTTTTTTGACATTCAAATGTAGCCAAGTTGCGGGCATCAAAGATTGTTAATACATCAAACAAACAGTTGTGTACTTAAGCAATCTAGTACAAGTGAATTTTGTTGCAAATGTTGAAATTAAGGCCTTTTGAGCCTCTACTGTGTTCTGTATCATTTTCTGTATTCCTCCAGTGTTATTTCCATTGCTGCTATCATAATTCACTAAAAAAGTTCAACCTAATTTATTCATAATTCTCATCACATTTTGTGATGGCATCCAAGAAATGCAGTGTTGTGCTGCACCAACTCTCCGATGCTGCAGTCAGGAGTGGCAGATGCCCTGAGCAGAGCCTCACTCGAGCGTCTCCTGGTGGCAGCAAAATAAAGTCTGAAGGTAAGCAAGAATCCATGTGCCTCACAAATCAATAATGGCAAAGTAGAGACTTTTAAGGACTTTTTTTCTGAGTGAATTGAGTCCCATTAGTAGAATAGTAAAGTATCATGGATACCAGTATTATCATGCATAGATATTGAATGAAATTTGAAGTAGATTGAGGAATTATAAACGGAATAATTATTTAAAATTCTCATTTATCACTATGCTGACTGATCAATTGTTATTATGCAGGGGAGGAACTGAGGTCATGTCAAATTATCATGATTAATGCTTATTCTCATTCATTTCTTATAGGTCTCAAGAAAAGATTTGATAACATTGTGTTGGAATATGCCACCTCTTGAGTCTCACTCATCTGAGTGATATTAACTTTTTGTCTAAAGCTCACATGATTCATTAATTTTGTGAGCATTATATTTACTATGAGATATCTTGCTCCTTAGCCCAGTGGTACCAGTACACTAATGTATATATTTTCCAGCCATGGAAAAGGCTGATCCTCCACCAGCCCTCAAAGTTCCTGCTATCTACATCAAGGAGGAACCTGGAGAAAGTCAGTTGCGTTCGTTGTGAAAGCACGTGTGTGAATTGCGATCTCTAAACGTCTAAAGTAACCGGTAAATTGTGACTCAAAGTTTCTTATAAGTATTCAAAACCTTAATTATTTGATTTGTTTACTCATTAAATTTAACCCGACTGGCTTTCTCCCTCAGAGGTTTGCCGGTCCGCCTTGTTATTTTTATTTTTTCTTTATTTTATTTTTATTTTGTTTATTTATTTATTTTTTTTTCTTTTCTTGCTCTTCTACTTTATTTAGTTTTTGTCTTGCTATTTTTTTTTGTTTGTTTGTTTTCTAACCTCTATTTTGTCTGTTCCACATGGATGATCTTAGTTGCCTTACGGGGTCTGGTTTTGGCCCGCCTGTGGTGCTTGGAGCAGCAGGGGCTTGTGTTGGGGTCCTCAGGGAAGCATCTTCTGATGGCTTGGTGGTGGAGGAGTCAGTGTCAGACTGTGAGAGCCTTGTTGAAGCAACTCCTGTAGAGTCGATGGCTGTTAAGCTTGGGCGAAAACGCAGAGAGAGAGA
>NW_025930418.1:0-531 GCF_000764305.2 Hyalella azteca | reverse complement strand
CGATGATGCATGATCACGATGATGATCATGATGATTATCATGGTGATTATAATGGTTGGGGCCACGTCTGATAAACCCCGCTCCTGACGTAGCCACTGATAAGTTGGCAATGGTATTGTACCATTTTAATTTCACTAAAATATGCTTAATTTTTATGTAAAAGCACTTCTATAATATGAGAAATTATTGAGAAGATGGTGACACAAAAAAATAATAATAAAGTAAACAAGAGTCGACACAAACATGTGCATTCGGTAGGTAATATTTTATTGCATCGAGATTGGAAGATCAGGATTAAATGGGTCACACAAAAGAAAAAAGCGAGTCGTACAGTTGTCACAAAAAATTGCCTCTACACAGGGTGTCACAAAAAAAACGATACTCAACTTTGAATGGCTGTAACTTAAAAAATGATAGAGTTAAAAAATTTTGTTTCAAGTTGAGTATCGTTTTTTTTGGGACACCCTGTATAGCCAGGCCAGTTATCGTATACAAAAAGACTTCATTAGGTTAAATTTGACCCACTAGTAA
>NW_025930417.1:0-1331 GCF_000764305.2 Hyalella azteca | reverse complement strand
CCAAAAATTGATTTCAGCCAACACCAATGAGTCAAAAGTTGATGAGTTTTTATGGTGTTTGCTGAAATCACGATTAAGTACGAATTCCCTGCACATAATATCTGGAATGAATGTCATATTTTTATTACATTTTTCTCATTTTAGTATTTCTAAACGAAAAATATGCAATTGTGGTAAAAGGACCAAGGGTGGGCGGGCGCCTTATTGCCCCAAGCCAATGGGCCCGTTGCCTCAGGAGTGGGGCAATGGGCCCATTTTGACACTTTTTACAAAATAGTGTTTCATTAAAAATTGAATAAATCTACAGGCATCTATTTCACATCATACATTCCTCAAACTTCATCAAAAATTTAGTCAAAAAAAGGGGAGGGGCGCTGCCCCATGTTGCCTATATAGGAGGCAGCGTGGAACGTATGTAGTGCCGCTGTATTTCATGAAACTGTATTACTTGTTCGATTTGTCATTTTGAAATCAAATGATCGTAAGAAGGATAATTTGTTTTCGCGTGACGAAACCAACACCTGTGAGTAAATGTGTATATACAGAATTAATGCTAATGGATTTTGGGAAACTTCTCCAATGGTTGGCTGCTAGCGTGTTTGTCCTTGAAATTTAGTTGTTAGTACTTGAATTCAATAGAAATTGTACCTTGTACTTATTATTTTGGTTAATGAATGCTGCAATGCATAATATGTTTCTTCTAACTTGCAATAAAAGATACATACGATTCAAAAAGTAGTTTGCCCTGCTTGATGTTAAGTGGCTTACGTAGGGCCCTTTCTTTAATTGGGATTTAACGAAATTGGGTGGCCATAAATCAAACCACCATACAGGCTTTTTTCTGCAGTTATAATTGACCTTGAAGACAAATTCTTCAGCATGAAATTCTGGTGTTTAAAGGTGTCAAGTTACAAACAGGTAGTGTTAATTCGAGTCTTAAATTTATTGTTCGCACGGTAAATTTATATTTCGGTTGCAACTAAAAAATAATTTACCAACAAGAAACTGCTGTTGGTGCTCTGCTGATAACTTAGCTTGTTGGGCCCCATAAAAGGTTCAAACCCACAGAGCTACACCTCTACTGCAGTGCTCTTCGTTTAAGTTCTGAAAACAATCAAAACCTGGCAGCTGAAATTCAACTGGTACAATTTTACCCCCGTGATTCTTAGGAAGTGTCTCAGAAATACAAATAATGTCAATACACTCGTTTGCGATCATAGTTATAACAGTTCATTTTTTTGTTCAAAACGGAATCAGAGTTCGTGTAGAAACATTTCAAAACTTTTTGTGCACTTCCATCTTGATGTATGAGTAAATTTTTTACCTTATTT
>NW_025930416.1:0-2797 GCF_000764305.2 Hyalella azteca | reverse complement strand
CATTGTGCGGGTTGCGATTGCCGGTTAGGCTCGGCTTATGTGTAGGAGTCTTACATAGACGCTGTTAATATTGCCGGTCCAGAATTTATATGAAGTTTATTGGACTGTGAAGTGGGGTTTTGTTTCCTATGTTGCTTGGGAGATTTATTGGGATATTCTGCTTCCCAGATGGGAGGACCCCCTTTTCTGATGTGGCGTCAGCTTTTGGAATCCGACTGTGTTCCTCGGACGGTTGTTCAAGGGTGTGAACCGTGAACGTGCACCGTTGGAAGAAGCCGACCGCCCCCAGTATTTACCTGACGTGGGAGCCGACTTGACCAGTCTGCCCCCTTGGTTTCCAGTGCGCTCTGCATAGCCAAGCCGCGTTGGGCGTCTACCGTCGTACCTTATTGGAGCGCCTAATGACGAGATTAACTAGAATCATGAAGTTCCTCGTGAGGGCGTGATCACCCTAGGCTTGCCTGGATGGAGACCTCGTGTTCCAGGCCCGGTGTCTGTGCCGCTTGGGGTCGCCCGTTAATGTATTAGGGCTTCCCCTGAAAGATATACGCGGCTCTCGTGGAGTTGGTGCGTCTCGTGTTCCGCTTTGGTAAAGGCCATCAGTTTTTAGAATTGTCGGGTCGACTATTTGAATAAATATGTTTTTAGCTCTAAGTAGCCAATGAAGTAGAAAGCTAGTACTGATATATATGTCTAGGTTTCTCGCCGCGATTGCATAAAATTCGGATTGAATTTTATTCTTGCGCCCTTAGTAGGTTGTATTGTATGCGTCCTCCCTTGTACCAGTAGCGTCTCCTGCCCGGGGACATTGAGCGCTTAAGGCAGCTCTGTCGTAATTATTAATAGTTACCCGCTCTCCCGTAACATCGCCTCTGGAGAGCCGTGAAGGTTCTATGTTTTTGGCAGTCCACCGCATGAGTAGTTGCGCTTTGTTCGCTTCAAATAGAAAAAGGAAATAAACTTTCCAGGAACTGAAAGAAAGTTTGTGGAATCAAATGTTTTTTTTTTTACTTAAGAAAGCTTTACAAATGAAATGTGTTTGCCTTAGTTACAGCAGAGGTGAAAATTTCATGACTTTTCTCAAAGATTCTGGGATTGCTGTTCGCTTCATGATCAAGTCTAATATGCAATATTTCAGAATTAATTCATAACGTTCAATGTCGTTGCAAATTTTACGGTATGAATTGACGCAGGGCTTACGCACACGTGCAGTGAGCTGGCTGCCAGTTGAATCTTCACATCAAATATTTTGATTTGATAACCTAAAATGTATGAAAATTTTTAACCAAATCAACGAGTCGATTTCAGCAATCGTAAATTTTTGCACGAGCGCTTCCCGTGAAATATTTTCTTTGTGCTTGATTGTAAACTCCATCCTTCCGTTGGAAAATCATGATGAAAAGTATCGACATTACAAGTAAATTCTTACGAGCAAATGTACGGGAAGAATGACGCTTGAATAAAGAATCTTTCGTATCTACAAAACGCACGTGAAGGATCGAGAAAAGATTGTTCTTTAAGGCCGGGACACGGAATCCTGATCTCAGGAAATTGTTTTAAGAAAGAGAAATTATGCAAATGCTCGCACACGCCATTTGGATTGAGACGGACGCTCTGGAATTTTATATAAACGCGGGCGTGTTCCATACGGTAGATCGCTTTATGCTTGTGTTTTTTACGCAATTTCTTTTGAATATTTAGTATATACATGAAATTAAGTATTATTAATCTATCGCAAAACAAGATCTTGCGGATAAACAAATAAAAAATAAAATTAGATAAAAGATAGACGTGTCTCTTACGGAATCAATGTGCTTAAGGAGCCCAAGTTGCCTTTACTAAAAAAATGACAGATCAGAGATATGTTTTTAAAAATTATCTGATTGCTTCTTCAACAGAAAAATATTTATATCCGTCATCGAAGAAACTAACATGAGAATGTAATTATGTGTGTGGGTTAGAGGAATTTGTCTCTTGCAATCGTGTGCGACTAAAGGCCCTTTTCCACTATGAGACTCTGCGCGACTGACGCCTGAAAAACCGGCTTTTCAGTCCGGGCCATCGAGACTGGCGAGACGGGTATTCAAGCCCTGTTCAGTGTTCAATCTTTGGCTAGACTTGCGTGACGGAGCAGACGCTAGACGGACAAGGGGCAGTGTCGCTGTGACTGCCGTTCGAGTAGGATGTGTGCTGGGCTGGCGCTCCAATAGACGCACCAATGCCTGCCTCTTCGCTTAACTGACCATGTCGCACGACGGAAACTGGAGCAGAGATGTCACTGAAAGGCTTATCGATTAATATAGAGAGGCATCTTGCCTCTGGCAAGTAAAAAGCTCTTTTTACAGAGACAGAATCTTAAGAATTAGAGAAAATAAGTAAAGAAATGGAGAAATTATATCCATCCACGAACATCGAAAAATGAAAATAATACTTCCTAACTTCTTGTTAACAGATTTTATCAGGTTATTAACATGGATTCACTTGTCCGTCAAATAAAAAATCTTAATTATCTTATTGTACTTACAGCGTATGTATACTCAGTAAATAGTAAATGAACACAATAACTAATAATAGTAGTAGCATTTGTCAAACACGCCTTGATTAACGCCTTGACATTATCTAAATCTATAGACCAAAAACCAGACATTATTACACATTGTGACGTATTTATTGCATCTAATTTTCTCCACACATTAAAGGTATAATAAGATAATGCTGTTTCTCAATCCCTTGGTGAATGCATGTTATTACACGAATAAACTATGTTAATGAGAAGTTTGAAACCATTCTTGCGTTT
>NW_025930415.1:0-356 GCF_000764305.2 Hyalella azteca | reverse complement strand
GGTTTTCAATTGACTATGGTTTGTCATTTCAACTTTTTACTATTCTATAACTAAGGTTTCATTGCAGTACAAAGGTTTTCAATTGACTATGGTTTATTATTTCAACTTTTTTCTCTTTACAATATGAATTTCATTTGTTTTCAGTTTATAATAATTTTGCTATTAAGTCGAGACAAAGTTTCAATATTGCACCTCAGATTGCAAATGTCGCTTAGAAAATTTGGTGTAAATTTTTTCTAGATCGTTATCATTTAACTAAAAAACTTCACAGGTAGTGTGCAGGGCTGCAGGCTACGGAGGAGCTACTGTCATATTCAAGAACAATACATTTGGACCGGGTGAGCTAAGTTTAAATT
>NW_025930414.1:0-1776 GCF_000764305.2 Hyalella azteca | reverse complement strand
GAGGCGCGGGGCGAGCGAACCTTCATCGCGATGGCCGAGCTGGACGAGTGCAGGCTGTCCCGACTTATCCCGCTCTGGTTCATATCGATCTGGGAAAAAATACACGCTTGATATTTCAATAAAATGAGTTGGAAAATCTGTTGATAAAAGTTTATGGACGCAAATTTAACACCGTTGTAACTCTGTATATTAAGGTCCCTATACCGCAATAAAAAACTCTCTCAATTCGGAATCTTCGCTGGTCCGTCGTGGACGTTTTTGAAATAAACCTGGCTTGGACGCCAATACAATACAGAAGCTACTCGAATGAGTAGGTGTAATAATAATTTTGGTAATAAGCAAGGGAGCAGACATAGAAAGTGAAAATTTGTTGATGTAATTTGTGATTTGTGAAATTTGTTGTGATGTAATGTAGGCATTTCTTACCTTGACGTCTTAGCAGCAAGTTGAAAAAAATACTATTGTAAAAGGTGCCTAAATAATGTGTGGCCAGGATCACCTAATAAGGCAAATTTTTACACCAAGATACACGCCGAGGGAAAAGAAATTACTGGAGAAAAGGTAACTGAGAGCTTTACCTTTCTAGGAAACATGCATGAGAATTAGACATTTTTTAATGGTGAATTAAATCACATCTTCTAATTGTGTTAGGATCATGTAGTTAATTAAAAGCATTAAATAATAGGAGAAATCGATTTTGAGGTACTTCAATTAAACGGTAAGAAAGTCCGGAAGGAGGTAAATTGCATTAGATGAAGTCATCGCTGATATGCATGATCCAATTTTACTTCAAATTATTATCAACTCCGAAGAGGAAAGTTGAAGAGCTTGCGACTGGCTCGGCGGTGGTTCTAGTTGATCTGAGCCAAAAAGTTTGCTTGATTTTACAGTAAAATGGATAGTAAAGGTAATAAATCTCATTGACTTATTATGAACCTGTACGAACAGATGAAGGGAGCCAGTTATATACCTTGACATGACGACGATGAGTCGTGCCGCCCTCATCCTCATCTTCCTCCTCGAGCGGCACCAGAATAATCTCTTGTTCAGCGTCGGGCACCTGCACGGCACAAACAAATTACTGATATAATTTATGAAGGAAACTTGTAGATATTGAAGACATGCAGGGAATTACATTTCTATCCATTAGGTATATTAAAGACGTTTAAAGAACATATTGACATTTGTTTAATGAACTAATTGAGCGATATAATTTATGAAGGAAACTTGTAGATATTGAAGACAAGAAGTGAATTACATTTCTATCCATTATTAATTATTACATTATTTTCATTAAAGACGTTGAAAATCATATTGACATTTGTTTAATGAAGTAATTGACACATCAATTCATTCATTGACTATTTGAATGAGATTTAGAACTGTAAAGATTGCTGATATAAAAGATTTGCGGATAAAATGTGTATTACGCTGTCATGATCATGGCATAAGACGAGAAGGAGTGATGGATATTAATTTGGTGGTGATGATGGTGTTGAGGGAGGTGAAAAAGGTGATGGCGATAAGTGCATCAATGGCGCTAAAGTAGGAGATGCAAGTGTTGGTGATGCCAGTGTTGGTGATGCCAGTGTTGGAGATGCCAGTGTTGGTGATGACAGTGTTGGTGATGACAGTGTTGGTGATGCCAGTGTTGGTGATGCCAGTGTTGGTGATGACAGTCTTGGTGATGCCAGTGTTGGTGATGACAGTGTTGGTGATGCCAGTGTTGGTGATGCCAGTGTTGGTGATGCCAGTGTTGGTGATGCCAGTGTTGGT
>NW_025930413.1:0-392 GCF_000764305.2 Hyalella azteca | reverse complement strand
GGCTGATTGGTGTAGGTCCGGAGAGATCCAAGATTCCAAGGCGTTCGATTCAGGGCTTATTGGTGCACAAAATTGGTGGTGCACGGCTGCGCTCCTGAGCCTGGGTCGCCTGCCGAAGACCACCACTGCCCTGGATGTAATGGACCATCATGATTCCTGCCTTCCTGAACGTAGCCTTCAACAGTTCAAGTCTAACACCTCTGAAAGTGAAAATCTGGAACAGAGAGAGAACACACACACACAAAAAAAAAGAAAAAAAAAGAAAGAAAAAAAATTAACTGACAAATAATAAGGATGAAATAGGTAAAATTAATGAAATTACTGTTAAGTTTATTTAACAGAAAAAAAAAATTACAGGGAATGCTGAAGTTATGAATGTAGATTAATGTTAT
>NW_025930412.1:0-54801 GCF_000764305.2 Hyalella azteca | reverse complement strand
CATTGTTTAATGAATTGAAATAACTCTACGAATGAAGTTCGAATCGAGTTTCTCAAATAAGGTGAGTTGAAAAGTACATGAGTAGATATAATCAACGTCAGTTTTTACAACACTTCTCTTTAACTTCACTTCTTGTTTGTCTGTCTGTCTGTCTGTCTGCTACAAATCTTATAATCGAAATTTGACACACTTCTACTTATCCTATTGATTTGAAATTTTGCACACTTGCGTAAAGTTGGAGACAATGCAAGAATCAAATGACAAAATAAATGATTTTAAAAATTGAAAATTTTTATTTTTTTTTTAATATTAAAAAAATTGGAAAAATAATTTTGTCAGCCACAAATCTTATAACTGATATTTGACACACTTTTTCCTGTCCAATTGATTTGAAATTTTGCACACTTGTGTGAAGTCGGAGGCAATGCACGAATCAATTGTCGGAATAAATAATTTTGAAAAAAAAATTTATATATTGAAAAAAATTGAAAAATTAATTTTTTTAATATTCGAAAATAAAATGAGAAATTCATTGTACATCTTTAACATTGGTGACACTGGATTCTTTAGAAGTGTTGTCTTTAAAAAGCAATTTTTAAACGTATATTATTTGTTTGTTTGTTTGTCTGACTGTCTGTCTGTCTGCTACAAATCATGTAATCGAAATTTAACACACTTCTACTTAGCCTATCGATCTGAAATTTTGCACACTTGTGTAAAGTTGGAGACAGTGCATGAATCAAATGTCAAAATAAATGATTTTAAAAATTAAACATTTTTTTTCAATATTAAAAAAATAGAAAAAATTTTTTTTGTCAGCTACAAATCTTATAACTGATATTTGACACACTTTTACCTGTCTAATTGATCTGACATTTTTCACACTTGTGCGAAGTCAGAAGCAATGCATGAATCAATTAATAGAATAAATAATTTTGAAAAAAAATTTATATATTAAAAAATTGAAAAATTATTTTTTTTAATATTCGAAAATTAAATGAGAAATTCATTGTACATCTGTAAGATTGGAGACACTGGATTCTTTTGAAGTGTTGTCTTTAAAAAGTAATTTTTAAACGTATATTATTCCTGATTATTCCGAAATTAACAAAATAAAGCTGTTGGTAATTTTTGTTGCATTGATTGAGAGGTAAAAGAGAAGAAGGGAGTAATGTATTACGTGTTATAAAATATCTGTAATAGTCAGTCTGCTAGTCAATAATTAGAGACTCCATCGTTACAAAAGATAAATCAAGGACCGGTAGTTGTAGATGGATTTAAAATATTATTTACATGGTATTAATGGTAATACTATTTACATTGTAATGTTGTAAATATTATTTACAACATTAATGCTAAGGCTCCCGTTATCTCAAAATTTTATTGCATATTACATTAGTTGAGGTATTAATCTTCATGTCTGTATTGTAAATGAATTACTATTTAGTAATGTAAGTCTGAGCGCACACTGACTCTCTTATTCCTGGCTCTGAAATTATCGAATTTTTTAAGGGGATCAGAATGCTTACATCAGATCATCAATTTAAATCAAATCCAATTATCCAAACAATCAGACCATTAGTTTTTTCATAAATTCATAAATTTTCCTGTCACATGCATACGAAATTATGGAATTTTGAGTTTAATAACAAGGCAATAAATTTTGCTAAGAATTGATTCGGTAAATTTTGTTCAAAAACATATGGTAACATTTATTGCATAAAATATGAAAATAAAAATATATGGTCTTCAATGGCAGATACGAACTTATCATAGAAGACCGAAGAAGGGCGAGTCGGTTTCCCTAGTGCCTCGTTCGTGGCGGTTGGCGCGTCGCCGCGGAAGCGCAGCAGTGAACCCGCCGCGGCCCGCGTTGCCCCGCCCGCTGCCATCCGGCAACCGCGAACTGAGGCGGCAGAAATTGAACTCAAACTGCAGCAACCGCGATCAACATCGCCTGACTTGATTTTTCTTGTTATTGTTACAGAAAAATTAATGCGGAAATTGCATTTTTGCGTTTTGTTACTGGAACCCTGAAAAGTTTACGAACTTTAGTGGATATAGTTCAGTAATGTAAGAGTTTTACAAGCAATGCTGGGTTAATAATAAAAATAATAGCAACGTTTATAGTAATGTTATTTTCAGGAACTAGGATCGGTCTCAGCGGATAGACCATCACTGACTAAAAGTGCAAATAAAATTCATAGTCACGAATATGTTGGTGGCAACGGTAGGCATATTCTGTTTAGACGCAACACGGAAGGAAGCTTGTATGATTTATGAAATGCAGTTTCTTCAGAATAGCAAAAAATTCACTGACGCTTCTGAGTCGTTAACTTTTGCGTTGCAATTATTGACCCTCACTTGAAAATTGTAACAATAGCAAGCAACTTGCGATTCTTCTTATTTAACAATAACTANCTAATAGCCTTACTTCTGTCTCTTATACACATCTTTTAATTGATACGAGGTGGTTCTTTGTTTTGTTTAAAGGTACAACTAATGAGGAATGTATGATGTGAATTAGACGCCTATATGTTTATTCAATTTTTAATGAAACACTATTTTGTAAAAAGTGTCAAAAAGGGTCCATTGCCCCACCCCTGGGGCAAAGGGCCCATGGGCTTGGGGCAAGGCACTCACCCTTGGTCCCTTTACCACAAATGCATATTTTTCGTTTAAAAATGAAAAAAACAACACTTTACAGTTAAAAATAAGAAAATGTAATAAAAAAATATGACATTCACTCATTTATTAACAACTCAAAAAATCAAATACTTAACTTGAAAAAAAAATATACTCTTGGCTTAAAAAATCTATCACTGACGTGAAGAAAAATATTTCATTGACATAAAAATACATATCCTTGACTTGAAAAATATATCCTTGCGATAAAAAATTCGTCCTTGACATGAAAAAATGTATCCTTGACTAGTAAAAAATATATTTAGTTGATCAGAAAAAAACTTCGTTCCAGTTTCGTCCATAATCCAGATACAATGTGCAGAGAATTCGTACATAATCGTGATTTCAGCCAACACCATAAAAACTTATCAACTTTTGGTTCATTGGTGTTGGCTGAAATCAACTTTTGGCAAGGCAAGAGTCAATAACTCGATAAGGGGTCATAAATACGCATAACTAGAAACTAAACCTGCTGCCTTGAGGCGGCAAATCAAAAAATCATGTAATATGAAGTGTAATTTATAATTCAAAAAGGTAGTCGTTTGAAAAGGTCATTGAGACAAATCTAATAATGTATAACACAAGACTTCACCATGGGCGCTTTGCCCCGTGACACGCGTAGGCCCGTTGCCCCATATAGGTATCATTTCAATTTATATCGTGTCAACATTTTATTTTAAAAGCTAATAGTCTAAACTTGATCTCAAAATTATCCCTATAAATATTACTTTGAAAATATAATTCACAGTAGTTTCAAAAGCTTCATCTACAGTAATCGAAAAAAATTTTATTTAGCAGCAAAAAAATTTTTATCTGGACTTCAAAAGTTATTCACAAATAACTTAATAACGCAAACACTTAGCAAAACGTAAATCCGTACACTTCATCCCAGTGAAACTGTCGACCGGCGGTAGAGAACACGGACCAATATCTGTCATATTTAGCGAGAAACCCGCTATGGGCCCGTGACCCGCAGTGGGCTCGCTGCCCCATGTTACCCTATACTGATTGTAGCTCAAAATTAACAGGCTTATTCCGTCAACGAGCTTATTGTTAAGACAGTGAGTTGCAATTAAAAATAACCACTGTGACAGTGAGTTGCAGTTGAAATAACCACTGTTTCGACAATCAACTTAATTTTTTATTGTATTAAGAGTGATATTTGAAAAAAAAAACATAAATAATTTCATTAACTCTCGATAAATCAACTTGATAAATCTAATACTTAAACATACAATTGTAGTGTTATGAACATATTAAAGTAGTTAGAACATGGCAAGAAAATTGTAATATTCAACGTTTTGTGGGCAGTTTTATCGCAGGCTACGAACACATGATTAGGCACAAAAACCTTTGTCGTGAAGTTAAGTACTTAATTTGCCTTGCTAAAGGTCAAATTAGCTAATAAATTTTAAGGTTGCACGATCAGTAAACCATTAAAAAATGAACTATAGAACGCTCAGAAAATTCCGGATAGAAATTAATACTCAGGTTCATTCACATAACATATTAAGGCAATGCGAAACATTTAGCTATCATGAATTTGAAATTTCTGAAATTTCTGAAATTTCTGAATTTTCTGAATTTGAAATTTTAAAGTTTATCTAGTTATCTAGTCAAGTATTATAAGTTTATCTAGTCTATTATACGTCTACTATTTTATGCAAAGATATACAATTGTTTGATAAATTTCAGGAAGACAACATCTGTTAGAGAAGAATAACTCTGAGATTTGAATGATTTCCGATTGTTAATTTACATAGTTTGTGAAGAGAACAGAGATGTGCATATGCATGAATATATTCATGTGCACAGAGGCGGTGTGCACATGAATCAACTCGCCAGTTTTTGATCGATGTATTAAGATGTATTCTTTCACTACTAAATTAAAAAATTTCATACATTTTTGGGAATCGAGAGTTTTTGATAGCCAGTTTCTGGCTATGAGTAATAAAAGTTGATTTAAGCAGAAATTCCAAGTCCTACACGCGTAACAATTGCAAACACTCTGGATTCGTCACACCAAATGGAATTCGTTTCTGTGAATTAGGCTCACATGAACCTCTTAATTAATGAAAGACTAAAGCACCTCTGCTTGAAGCTCGGCATTCATATGAGGTACCATATGAGATACCGGCGCTTGGGTTGAAGGGGGGCCCTTTAAGTCAAATATCCCTGCGTGTCCCATTAAGTCAAATGTCCCTGCGTGTCCCATCAAGTCAAATGTCCCTGCGTGTCCCATCAAGTCAAATGTCCCTGCGTGTCCCATCAAGTCAAATGTCCCTGCGTGTCCCATCAAGTCAAATGTCCCTGCGTGTCCCATCAAGTCAAATGTCCCTGCGTGTCCCATCAAGTCAAATGTCCCTGCGTGTCCCATCAAGTCAAATGTCCCTGCGTGTCCCATCAAGTCAAATGTCCCTGCGTGTCCCATCAAGTCAAATGTCCCTGCGTGTCCCATCAAGTCAAATGTCCCTGCGTGTCCCATCAAGTCAAATGTCCCTGCGTGTCNCATGCCAACCGTAGTGTTCCATGTCGCACTACGGCTTGTAGTCGCACGCACTACGGCTTGTAGTGCGTAGTGCTACTTCGTAGTGCTAGTGCCCTATTTAGGATACGGGCCAATATCTCTCAAACTAATGAACGTTGTTCGATGAAACTTGGTACACGTATTCATCAGGATCTAACGGTTATGTTAATTAAGCTCGTGAACATTTTTTCCATTTCACCTTCATTCGTGAGTTAACGGCAATTCAGACCGAAATTTGCAGTGACCAAGAAATTTTCTTTAAACTACTAAACAGATTTGAACGAAACATTGAATATACAAACCTAACCTCACAGAAGTGATGTTTGGCACGTGACAAATTTTTTCGATTTTGCCTTCGTTCGCGAGTATACGGATATACGGAGAAACAGCCGGTATTTCCGAGGTCGATTTTTAAATTTGCATTGACAAAGAGCCGTATACGTATGGCCGTATAACTCGCAAACGAAGGCAGAATCGAAAAAAATTTCATAAGCTGAACATCACCGTTGGGAGGTTAGGTTTGTATACTCAAAGTTTCGTTCGAATCTATCCAGTAGTTTAGAATAAATTTCTCGGTTACTGCGAATTTCGGCCCCTATTGCTGTATAACTCACAAACGAATGTGAAATGGAAAATTTTTTTCACGAGCTAAACATCACCGTTCGGTACTAATTAATACGTATACCAAGTTTCATCGAGCTACGTTCATTAGTTTGGAAGATATTTCTTGGTCACTGAATTTGGAAATTGGCTGTAAGACCGGCGCAAGTCGGCCGTAAATTTGTCCGACACCTTTTTAAGATGACATTACTGTTCGTTCCAGGGCAATGCCGTGCGTTGAAATACAGTGCACCAACTGTACCTCTTTTTGAAGTACAGTATAGTAACTGTACTGCTCTTTGAAATACAATATACCAACCCGTCAGGTACAAGTCCCTGACGGGGATCGACGGCCCGGAAATGGAACAAAAAATGTATCTCTATTTATAATTGTAAAAATACGTTTCCTCTTATACGTTTCCTTTTAAATAATTTCTTTATTTTCTGCAAAGAAAAATATTTACTCGAATGAATATTTCATTTATTATACCCTGCCTCATTTTTGTTATCGCATCAACAAATGTTTTTTTTTTTTTTTTTTCATATAAAATTAAACAAATATTAATTGATTGACGGACAGAAATACAATATATTCGCAATTTAATAACTGTTGCTAAAACGTACGTCGCGACGTGACGCTCGTTAACCCAGGTGTATTAGTTGAGGGCTGAATGACGATCAAAACTTAGTCCATCGATTGGTCCATGAAGTAAATCACACGTGGTCGCTGTGCGTCTGTTAAAGTGATTCCAATATCAAATTGCAGTTCAAGTGTATTATTAGAATGACGGCTTGAATTGTAAAAGATATTAATTAGAAAAAGTTTGAATAACTTTCGTGCCGTGCGTTAGTGGCAGAATACACGTGCACACACTTTAATAGACACGCCACCTCGGGCCGGCCTAATGAAAATACTAAAGAGATTAATGCTGTAAGAATAATTGAGGCCAAATGCTTGAAATTGAACTTTCCCGTGCACATTACGAAAATTTGATACTTTTTATAAACTCCTTCCTAACATTGTTTTTTGAAATATAGTATTTTTTTACGCTGGTTTGTTCTTAGCCTTCCTTGGTGTTTGCATCCACCAGTCAAACGCCTTCTAAAAATCCATCAGTAGTTCGACAAAAAAAAAGATTTCATGTTCAGAGATGGCGGGAACATTCAGCGTGGAACAGGCGAAGTGTGAGATGTTAATTTAAACGAGCATTTTACAGTCTAATACCAGCGTACGTGTTCGTTCAATATATCTACTCGCTCAACGGACATTATCTTGAACGCTTTTATATCTCATCGCATTGGAATTGTCAAGTCCTCATACACTGATATAAAGTTCTATTTTCGCATAGCAAACATTGAAATAAGCCGTTCTTTCAATCAATCCTTCTTCTATATATATGAGTACTCTGCTCTCGCAGTTAGTTCAATTGAGAACACTTCGAAGAACTTCTTGATTTTCCTGAATTATTAAACTTAAAATAAAAATTAACCTTCTATCCTTAGAAAAAATGTTTTCTAAACATAAACTATGTAGCACTTATTTCCTCTAATCTCCATATAATTGCAATACCAGTAAATGTAATCACGAGATTGGAATAAATCTCTTTTTGACATATCTTTTACACGTTTACTAACATGTTACATTATTATTCATTTCTTTTAATCCAATCATCATATGATTTCAAATTTTTTGGGCACGTTCAGATAAGAAAACTTGTTGAAAAACGCTTACTGACTATAATATGAACTCGTCGGGAATTGATCCCCACATTCATTAAGGCTTACAAGTTTACGACCCAAGCTGTACAGAGTAGTGGTTATCACGTAAAAGTTTAACTCTAGTCAGATTAAAATGTTCGATTTACTCATGAAAACAACTTCACTTTCAAGGCCAATTGAATCGTGATTAAATAGCACTCATGGTACTCAGTTGAGCAAAGTCTGTATTGAGCAAAGTTTTTCTTACCGCAACGATTGATTTTCGATGAGCTAAAGCTGGTTGTTGTGGCAGCATTCAATAAACAAAGGTGCGGTGCTGGTTGACTTGAATGGTCGAATAGCTAGTAGTTTTAGTTTTGATATCGTCGGTATCCTTGATAAGTGTTTCGGACGTGGCAGGCCCAGGCAAGGTTGAAGCGCCACCTCAACTTAAACAAATGTTATAGCGAACGATGAATTAAATATTTGATTTTATCGCCTCACTGGGAATGCCTCATGCATGATACCAGCCAGCATGCTTATCCTTTTGACTGAATTTCTGAAAGGAAATGCATGAAATAAAATTAACGGTAAAACGCGACATTTTGGAACCTTATATGTAGGAACATATATGAATAAATTTTTTTAAATTGACAAGCGAATTTCCAACGGTGCCTCGAGTACACTTTCGTTAAACAGTGACATAGCATCTCATGACCATGAGAGGAAAAGTTCTTTGTTGAGTTAAAGTTAAACTATCTAGTGGCTCAATGTAATTTTTAATCATTTTACAACTTCTATATTAGTCGTCACTTATGCTCCTCGAATTTTAACACTAACACTAATACTTATACTAATAATAAATGCAAGGTTATGAGTTAGAATGGTGCCAATAAGGAACGTACTCTTAGTTTCATTCGAATAACTTATGATATAGTATATCTCTACCGCGTTGTACGTACTTAAAGTAATGATAACTGGAGTGAACGGTGTTACACGAATTGTCAATCATGTCATACTGTATATCATAGTGATGTCGGTGCTGAAGGATAGGCCTGATGAGGCCGGTCGCCGATTCTTGTATTTTTTGTGACTTATGCACAGGAGATTTAAAAACAGGTCCTCCGACCGGATCTTTTCCAAACTGACGGTAGTTTGAAATAGCTTCTAGACTTCCACGGGTTCGATATGGTGCCAGGTGATTCGAAGCGAGAAGAAATGTTGGCGCGTGGATGAGTTGAAGCGCAGTTTTTTTAGTTTATAGCCGTGGCCCCTGGTGTTGTTCTTGTTTCAAATTCTAGTATTCCTTCGTGGACCGCGGGTATACTTGTATACTTCAGTGAGGTATACAAGTATACTTCAAGTATACCGTGGGTATACTTGCATACTTCAATTAGGTATTCAAATATACTTCAAGTATACCGGGGGTATACTTGTATACTTCAATGAGGTCACCTTGCAGACTTTCATAACAGAGGCTTGGAAGCATCTTAATCTTTAGGTATTCTTTCTTCATAGGACTTGCCCTTCAAGCCCAGAATTATCATTGGTGCACGTCTTTGAACCCTCTCTACTAACTTTTTGTTCTTTTCAAGTTTCGGTGACCACACGGCGTTTCCAAACTCTATGTTCGGACGCACGACAGAAACAAACAACAGTTTCATCGCTTCTGCATCTAGGAACTCGTAAGAGCGTATGATCAGTCCAAGAAGTTTGTTGGATTTATTAGCTTGCGTTTCAGTGTGCTTAGAAAATTTTAGCTCTTTGTTGACATAAACTGATTAGGCTCATGAGTGCCTAATTAATTACTTGCAACTCCACCAGGGAAAATCGTCGTGCTGTACCTCCGGCAGTGAGTGTCAGGTACCTGCCAAACATTGGCATCGGAGACGTGAAAGTTTCAGGCGTATAGTCTTTACCGGAACCAGATCGTTGCGCGAAAACGGGGTTCTGTTCGTAGGCAGAAGCGTTGCCGAACCTAATTACGATATCATTGAAGTCAGATCCATAGAGAGCGATAGCAATAACTTCAGAAACTCGCATCACTTTGCCAAGGTCCATCGTGTAGAAGCGAACGAGAGTTGAGACAGACCAGTAACCGTCCAGGGACTCGGAACAAGCGTATCCGTCGGTAGACTTGGACACAGGATAGGAGGATGAGAAAGGCAAGGTTGCGTTCACGGCCAAGTAGGAGGTGCGAGTCACGAGATTTCCTGGATGAAGCCAAGACGTGTAGCAAATATCGTGAAAGACGTTCGGAGAGCCTTCGAAGTAGTTCGTCACATACGAGGAATAGAAGAAAACCTCGCCAGACGCTGGAAAAAAATTCGTTATCACAATGAGAGTCTGTCAGCTAGGTTCTGCACACACTAAGCACATTGTGATAATAACATAGGAAAATGTTAAATTTAAAGACAAAAATGTAGTCATGCAACTTATTCAAGTTCCCATATAGCTCAATTAAATTTTATTTTTATACATTAATCTTGCAATATTAACACAAGTCAGGTTTTCTCAACGAACTGCACCCAAAGCTCACACTCGATTCTAGATTAAAAGGACTATTTGCAATAAAATTCTTTACAATAATAATTATGATAACATAAGAATATGGGATATTGTAGGAATGACAAACATGTAGTTGTCAAGGTCAATCAAATATTTTTTGGTTGCAGTCTCGTATGCCAACTTAATTCGAGCTCGGGAGGATTGTTGGAGAGAAACAGCTGCTTCTAGTCTTAACTCCTCCTCCCTTCATTCGTGTGACTATTGATTAGTATTAATCACACAGACTCGCATCTTCAGTATCCCACACGAGTGCGGTGTAGGTGATTTGAATGCAAAATTTAATAAAGAAAACCTATGCACTAGATTAAGTGTGTCTGAATGTGATTTGGAGCAGAAAAGGGAAGGTAAGGTGTGTTCATACTCGGTGCAGCTTTGAAGACTAATTTAGATTAACTATTCAGTTTTGAAAGACATTCACCATCAGACAATTAATCAAAGTTCCTCGAAGCTTAACTACACTCAACTAAATTTGTTTTGAGCTGCAGCGTTTAATTATATGCATGTGACGCTCTCAAGGGACATGCTGTCAACGTGGGTGCCGAGGAATAGGAATAAAATGTCTCCAATCAAAGATAAAAAGTTGACGAATCTCCCGAAATTAAAATTCATGAATGCGAAGTCATGACATGCTGTTACAGTGCCACTTGTCTTGAGCATATATTTTTTCCATAATCGTATTGATTTATGTTTCGCTTCAGAAGCTTCCCAGTTTCAAAATTATAAGGAATTTACATATGTAGAAAATCAAGTAGAGTTAAAGAATTCGCGAAAATAGGCGATGTTTGCTTTGCTCTCGGAGTGCTTTTTTTGTACTGATGGGACGCATATATAGCAATGAATAATTCAATTGATAGATGTTTATGGAATTTCTGGCATCTTTTATCGGTCTACCATTGTTGGTTGCATCAGAGCTGGGCTTTGAATAATATGCGTTTAAAAATTACTTTTTAAAGACAACACTTCTAAAGAATCTAATGTCTCCGATGTTGAACATGTACAATGAATTTCTAATTTTACTTTCATATATTAACGAAATTAATTTAAATTTTTTAATATATGTTAAAAATTTTAAATTTTCAAAATTATTCATTCTGTCAATTGATTCATGCCTTGTCTCCGACTTTACGCGAGTGTGCAAAATTTCAGATCGACTGGAGAGGTAGAAGTGTATTAAATATCTATTCTAAGATTTGTCGCAGACAAATAAACAAACGAACAAACAACAAGGAGTGAACTTAAAGAGAAGTGTTGTAAAAAATAATAATCATGGAGGCTGCTGTCAGTAGAGATTTTAGAATATTTTTCTCTATCATTAGAAAATTTTCATACTAGGGCCGGCAAACAACATTGGATCGACGTTTAATCAACGTTAATTCAACGTCAGATCTCTGATGGGTTTGAATCTTCACTATCATCCGAGAAGTTGTTAGGTAAATATTGACTTCTTAATTCATCATCTTGGGAGAGAAATTGCACGGCGTCAGCAGACACAAATGAAAAAGAGATCGTATGAATGGGACTGATTTCATGTCGCTAGGCGTTTAAATGTTTATGTTGT
The DNA here is from genome assembly GCF_000764305.2 of Hyalella azteca. Lineage (NCBI taxonomy): Eukaryota > Metazoa > Arthropoda > Malacostraca > Amphipoda > Hyalellidae > Hyalella > Hyalella azteca. The sequence continues at coordinate 43,165 of NW_025930412.1, read as the reverse complement.
CATTCAAATCGATATGATTTATTGCCAATAGTGACTCGTGAAAACTGCTATGCATAGTGGTCATTTTCTTTTTGTAAACGAAATTTGTTATAACATTACACATCAATATTACTGGTTATTCACTTTAACATAATATTAGACAGGTAAGCACAACAAACACAACGGCCTTCATGAGCTTCATCAGAATATTGAGTTTACGCGTCCTCTTTATGATGTCCTCCATGCAGCAAATACTGACGTAAAGAACTCAAAATTATCGTCCATATGCTGGACCATAATTTTGAACTATCATGCAAAAATGAGAAGCCATGAGTTAATCATTTTATAATAAGAGACAATGAAATGATAAAGCGAAGCTAATTTCTTATTTTGAATCAAATTGATTCTAACTGAATCTGAAAGTATTTAACTTGAAATAATTGTTTATTCCTAAAACAAATTAATTTTCAAATAAGAATTGCGATAAGATGTCATTAATTGTAGTTATTCAAGGAATAATTTACGTTTGTATCTTTAGTTATCTTAAAATTCGTGCAACACGATTAGTAGAAACGTGTGTAGTGATTAAGTACTATTCTCACAAGGTTGATCCTCCCTCCAGTAACTACCATATTATGTAATTCACCTCAATATTATCGAACGGTAGGTAGATATTATCGCGCAGGTAGGTAGATATTATCGCGCAGGTAGGTAGATATTTTCGCGCGGGTAGGTAGATATTATCGCGCGGGTAGGTAGATATTATCGCGCAGGTAGGTAGATATTTTCGCGCGGGTAGGTAGATATTATCGCGCAGGTAGGTAGATATTTTCGCGCAGGTAGGTAGATATTTTCGCGCAGGTAGGTAGATACCATGGTTGAACTAGCATAAGGTTGATCCATGAGAAGTTCATTTTTGCGGATGAAGTTCTTGTTCGCCTGTGACGTTACTGATATCAGTGACGTCACGGGCATTAACCAATCACCGAATAGCGATCAAACCAGTCAACCAATCCGTCATGGGAATGACGGGATTGTTTATATTTCTCGATCTCATGTTCATAATAATATGGTGGATATTCCATAATTGAAGAAAAAACCCACCAACGGTTGCGCGCACGCACATGAGGGCATTTGAGAACGTTTCGATATTCGGAAAACATGTAACGTCTTAAGAAAAAAAAAGTGGAGAAACAGGCGATAGAAAGGTTTTAGTTATGGTAGGCCCTCAGCCAGCCTTGCATAGCTGACTGGAAGGCAGGTAGCGATGTGGCAGCCACGACGTTTGCACTCAGGGAGTTCCATATTCCGATGGCCGACGGAAAGAAGGAGTGAAGGTGGCTCAGTGACGTAACAAGAAAGTTGAACTAAAAAGACGAAAATCCTCGTGGGTCAACCTCATATGGTTCAACCATGAGTAGATACAATCTACCTGTATTAGCGCAGACGAGCCTGCACTGCGGGATGAGGCGGCAGGCGGATGACATGCGGGTCCGACTTACACGCTCCCCGGCATCCATAACCATGGATGATAAGAAGCAGTCACCCGGTAGATTACCTGTGGTCTGTGGGGGGAATATTTTGGATATTCTTTACCGGGACATTTTCTGAATCCTGTCGGAATTTCAATCAGTCTAAATGCATATAGTAGTTCCGGCATTGATAATGTCCCCAAATAAAGATTTTTTATCCAAGTAGACTCCCAAATATTTTTCCTGTAATACCAATTTCTTCATTATGAACATCTTAGTATTTTAGTTCCAATTTGTTTCGCACTTACTTTATTTTCCTTTAAAATAAACTAAAATAGAATTCATGCCTCAACCCCGTGTGCGCTTTTCAAATATATTATTAATAATTCGGGTTTAAATCATTTAAATCTACGGCAGGCCCTTATCTATTTTCAGTGTTAACAATTATTGCGCTCCAAATCAATGGAGAGCTAAAGGCGATTGCAAGTATGGGATTATTGTAAGAAAACTAGTGTTAAATTGGGTCGATTAGGGGATTAAAACGTTGGACAAGAATGATTTTTTAAAAATAAGTTGAGATAATTTTGTATGTTATTTTTTGGGGGCAACTGAATGGGGAAACTTGAGTGGAAATTTGTCCGAGTATTTGAATAAATTAAACTCCGGTACCATAACTTCGCGGCCGAACACTTTACCATTTAAAAAAATCAGACCAACCTTCGAGAAGAGATTTGCATCAATTACTGCATCCAGCGCCGGTATCAATGATATTAACAAAGAAACCGAAAACAAACTCGCTTTCCAACGTTTGAACCTGAGATCCGGTAACACAGTGTACGACTTCATCTTGGTAGCCACTGCAACGCTTAAAAATAATATCAATTCAGTGCAACTATCGATATAGTTGTTTTTTATCCTTGTTAAAAATTACTAAATTTGTTAGCAATATTTAAGAATGGCAAAGTAATTATTTATAGAACGAAATTTTTAATATTATTCACTGTACGTAAGAAACGCACTGAAAAAGAAGGAATATATCACATATTACGTAAATCAACCATATAAATGAAATATGGAAAAGCATTATTATTATATTCTAATGATACATTAACATTATATTATCAAACCCTATGATATTTATGGAGCAAAATGATCTTAATTGGTGAGGGAAATATTTTAGTCGAACATGTATTTCAGGCTCACTGTTTTGCGTGTAAAAGTTTGAAGACCGGCCGCAAAATTGCACTAAGGGTTCGAGCATGGTTGAATTATTATTATTATTAATTATTATTATTAATTATTATTATTAATTCAACCATGGGGTTCGAGTATCAGACACCGAAATAAAAACTCATCACAGTCTTGATTAGCTTTTCACAAGCAAACTATGAACTTCGGAAAGTCAGTTTAACGAGATGCAGAAATATCGTCAACACCATGCAGGTTTAAAATTCTCCCGAGGTTTCAGCCAAGCGACATTTCTATCCGTGATTTTATGACTTATCGAAAATTATCTTCATTGTACGGGAAATAAATCGCGAATTATTTATAGAAAGCTAAAGTTATGACACAAGATTTATTAGAGTGCATGGAATAGCGAATGTGAAGAGGATAAATAATTTCAAAATCTCTTTTTAATTTATATAGAATTTTCTATAATTTTTCAGTTTTGTGCTCATATCAACATAACGTGAAAATGGCGGAGTAAACAATAATGAATCGAATATTAGGCAATATGTTTGATTCAACAGTCACATTATTGTTCGTCATTTGTGTTTTCTCTGACGAAAATTGTGTATAAAAGTTTATGTTATTTGTGATTGTATGAAAACGATGCAGCATGTAAATTAAAATATGTGACTACTGATTAATGTGAAATTAATCAATGCAAGTGCAACAAATAATTGGAGAAACTACAATTATTCGGTTACTTGGAACAATTAATAGAGAAAATTGGCATAAAAAGAAAATATAAAATGTTAGACCGCATGTAATGACAAGTATTTAACTGCAGAGAATTATCCCAGAAGTACAAATTAGAAATATTCAAGTTAATATGATTGAAAGAACAGCGACATGCGTACGTATAGTTCCATAACCGTTGTTCTGACTCTACTGTCGCCTCGCGACGCTAAGCTAGAACTATGCATGCGCGTCAATACAGAACAACGACTAAACTTTTAGTTCCATAACCGTTGTTCTGACTCTACTGTCGCCTCGTGACGCTAAGCTAGAACTATGCATGTACGTCATTTAAACTTTAGTTTACAAAGTAATATTTTGGTCATCGATTAGCCAACGAAAAATGAGGCACTGTGATTTCTGTCCTGAAATTTGACTTGAAAGCCATGACAGGGCTTGAATTTAGAACACGTGGACGAAACAGTTCTTATGATTACTCGAGTCTTACCATGAAACTTTCGTCATAAATCAACGTATTCGAAGTTTCGAGTGGTGCGCCAGATTTTGGACAGTATCAATTAGTCAAGGGAACGCACGAAATAAACCTATGATACCGATACTTCTTCAAATGTCATAATACTTCCTGGCATAATCGAGCGCCTAACGTTGGCACCGCAACTTCTCTCTAAGTTACTTAGAGCCTAAAGCGATCTGATATAAAATAATATTATCATGATGAACCAATGAGTAGTATGATCCAGAAAAAATGTAATAAAAATAAGCGATCGTCACGTAAATATTTGAGATGGAGTTGGGAACTTCAAACGTGTAACGGTAATAGAGTTCATGTAACGATGAAACGCTAACGATAAAGGACCATGCAATTCAGTTTATTCGTTGCATAAAATTACTGCATTGACTAGTGATCTGCCTTCCATGAATTATCTTTGGTTTGGTTATCAATCAGTCACAACCAGGATCCATAAAATTTATTATTCAAGTGAGACGAAGATGTCTCACGCTACACAAGAGCTCCAAGACAAATTTTATTTTGGCAGTTTTGCATCGGTACGAGATATCAGATAGAAATCCATCCCTCCAGGTTTCCTTCATCCATGATCATGAACATAAATCATATCACGTCAGACGCCGAGCATAATGCAGCTGAATAGTTGAGATCCCGCAAAAATTACTAGTTTTATAAAAATTATCAAAGACTCAACTTCAGGCTTTAATAACTCCGTACAGCCTAAATCGTTGTGTCTGTCGAATTTTAGCTGAGCGTGACACAATGGACGGGAACGTATGAAAATTGACTGGAATTTTACTGATCCAACTTTGGTAAAAATATTTCATTAAAATAAAGCCAGATACAGCTTTCTTATACTTCCGCAGGATAGGATAATAATTACGGTAGGTACTCTTATCATCTTGCAATATTGAGTGCAGCATGACAATTTTAAAATTCAAGTTTTTGTTTCTAGATAAATTGATGCTACAAAGATGGAAATACAATCAAATGACAGGTGACTCTGGATGATTTTTACAACTTATATTATCGTTACACTTTTGAGCAATATGTTCGTATTACGATTCAAGTGACACAAATTTTAATAATTTTTAATATTAAAATTTTTTAAAATTTGTGATTCAAGTCACACAACATTAAATTTGGCAGTGAAATTTTCTAAATTTTATGAATTCCTCACTAACAACGAGCAGGTGCTCATTATGGCTGTGTTTGAAAGTAAAAAAGGCAATATATTCAAAAGTATATTGATGTGAAAAATAATTTATAGATGTACAATACAATTGACCGCTACCTTATACAGAACTCGTTGGTTGAACTTCCACAGTCAAACGATTTCACTATTTAATCATAGTAATGCTACGATATCATGATAATTATTGAAGACAATGTTGTTCATACAAAAGTTTGAAGTGCGAGTGCCCCGAGAAACTTCTAACAGGCAATAGGTATATCTCGGCAGTAAAAAACAATTCCCATACACTGTCGAGTCTGACTCGTGAGTCGTCTCATCTTGACTAAAAAATATAACTCAGTACTCACTGCACTGAGTTACAGAGAGCGCATTTTCTCATCGACGAAAACTTGAAGTCACGGACGGACAGACAGACGGATAGACAGACGGATGGACATGGCGAGCACAATAGTGCATTTTTTCCATAAATGAGAAAATGCGCTAAAAACCAAACCAATCTACCATTGTACGTGGTCTGACGAGCCGAGCCGAGATAAATCGTGACGAGTTTGCCACTGTTTGCTTGCAGCTCCCCAAGCAAACTAAAATTCCACATTATCAATCTAACTTATCTTATTTAACGATATTCGGGGAGCTTTCTTCTTCTATCATCACTTCTGTTATCAACACAGACGTGATCTCTTCTCCGATCATGATGGTCGTCATCTCTTCTGTCGTGTCTATCGTCAATCCTTCTATCGTGATCGGAACGTCCATTATAAGAAGAAACTCGTCCATCAGAATCGTGACGCTTAGAATCAGCCGAAATTACTTCATGCTTTATTTTCTTCAGCTTTACATCAGGATGTTTGTTTGTTCTACGTTCGTCTTCGCTCCCTGATGAGCTTGAGGAAGGTGAGCTGCTTGATCGCTTCTTTTTCTTTTTACGTTTTGCATCGTTCAGGCTTTTGCTGTCATTTTTAGGACATTTTTCATCTACTTTAGACTTGGACTTTTTTTTCTTCTTCTTTCGATGTGATTTATGGATCTTCTCTTTCTTTTCCTTCAACTGTAAACAAAATATAATGCCAGTGTAAGTGACTTGAAAGAAAAAATTAGTAATTATAAGGACCAGAAAACAAGAAAAACTCTAAGTTATTTTTAGGGATACATTCGGCCTCAAAAAGTGTATACTACTAATTAGTCCAATCGAAGGGTCATAGAGATATTTAGAACCCATACTATGTGTCAGAAAGCATCAGTGAAAGTACTTTAATTGTCTAAATTGTTAGCAGCATACTACAGCACAGGGCTCACAATTTTCTTAAACACAAAATCAAAGAATTCTATCTGTGATTATGCAACAGGACGAAAAAATTATTCTCTCTCAACTAAGCCACAATCTAAGATAATAATATAATAATGTAATATAAAATAATAAGCCACAATCTAAGATAATACGTGGTAGGTAATAATCAACACACTCTAATTAATTGATTAAAGTTTTCAAAACTGGATATTTGTTACGATAAATACCGCGATTTTCCTCAAGCAGAACTTCATCAAGTGATACACGTAGTAGAGTTAGGAAAGAGTAGTGAGAGACAGTAGTTATGAGTATAGACACCAAAACCAAATCAGAACTAGACGAGAACTGTGGCAGAACACTGGATAATTACAGTGCGTAGAACACAACTCACTCAGGCTGATAACATATTAGATAAGACTCCCCAAAGTTTCTTTCTAAATTAACACTTGCTCAGAGTTGCAGTCACTAAGAGCTAACATGGAAGCCTCCCATCTCGCGTTGATCGAAGATGAACATGTAAGAGCACATACACATGTAGGAGCGCGCTGCAAAACTTTCTGAGCAAATGAACACAGATAAAGATAATTTCAACTTTCAATGAAATAAACTGCTAGCTACTCTACAATAAAATGATCAAAAAACACTCAGAGGACCATAGCACAATACGGTAGTGGTTCAAACTTGCAAGGCTGAATGACTGTGATTCAAAAGCGTTTGAACTGATTTCATGTATTAAAAGTCAAATACGGCAGAATTACCTTGATGGCAAAATTATCTTAGTATAACCTAACTCCAAACTTTTGCAATGCAGTTAAGCCCAGCAATGCTACTTAAGAACAATAGTTGTACCTATCTATTAACAATAGATCTATTGTAACACCAGTTTCCATAAATCACGGCCTAAGCTTATGATAAACTTTCTCTTTGACTGGACTGTTTGGGTACCAAACCTGCAGTACAGAGATAGAACTTTGAATATCATATCCCCATTAAAGCCAATAAAGTTCAATTTTCAGACTTTGAACCTTGTCACACAATGAACTTTCTTCTAGGCTAGATTGCATGGCAACCGAATATATAAAATAACATATATTTTTTTCTAACCAACTCACCAAGCTCATAAGCTCCTGTGTGTGTAGTGCTTGCAGTGGGGTCTCTTCTTCACTGTCTTCAGATGAAGTTGATGATACATCCAGCACAACAGCTTTCTTTGGGTCAACCTGCCCACATATATAAACATTTAGGTACTTATCTCTTCATGCTTACATAAGATTTGGGCTTATTTTTCTCCATTTTCATCAAAAAAAGTTAATGCAACAAGTGAGCAAATGTCCATTAAGGAAATGCCTTCAGTTTCATTAAAAAATAAAAACATTCAGTAGGTTATAACACATAACAAGCCAATAAGTATAAAAATTATTTGTTAAGCCTGCAAAAATAAAATATTTAGATTTCACAGATAATTTTGATCTTAAAATAAATACTAATAAGACTAACCTTGATAAAGTTCCTGCACTGATAAGTGAGATGACCAGGGTAACCACATTTCTTGCACGCAGCTCTAACATCTCCACCCCCAGTGGGGCCAATACGTGCCAGCTGCCTTTCATCCATTTGCAGCAGAGCCTATCTAGGCTCAAGCTGAACTAATATAAGAACAATTCATGAGAAATTTTGTCAATTATAACAATAACATAACAAAGCCTGAAATAACAAAATAAAATTTAAAAAATATGGAAATGGTCATTGTATGATATTGTCTTTGAATTGATTGGGTATTAAAATACTAATTTATACTTTACTAAAGCAGGGCTAGATCAGGAAAGTTTGAAGATGCTTTACAGTCAATAAGTATAAATAAAGTGCATGGATTAAATGATGCATCAACTTCAGTAGAACAAATGCAAATGTATTGGTAGAGGACCCATTTGCTGTATAGGGGCACAGTAAGATAAATTTTTTGACCATGGACCTAACAAAGGTGACAAAGAAACTTCATGAATTACCTCATGGGAGGTAATTCATCTAGCATGAATTGTACTGCTCCAAAAATGGTACAAAAGCTCTAGCCATGACTCAAAAGATAGATATATTCCAGGGACCATGCATGGTAGCCTGAGGATGGCATGGAATATATCTACCATTCAAGCAGCAATTTAGAGCTTTCAAAACAATTTGAGAGCAATAAGAATCTTGCTAGATTAATTATCACCTATCTAATTGTTAATAAAACGGCACAATTGGGTCACAAGATTCCAAATGTATCAATAATTGGTCACTTCGGAGCCGCAAGATTTTATTCATACGTAGGAAAATTCTAATCTAGGCCTAAGGCAAGGGGCATAAAATCATATGAAATTGACTGCAGCTCACTCACAGCAACTGCACAGTGATGGTGGTAAACCAGAAATTTTTTAGGATCAGTTCATAGGATATAGGACTTAAAAATGAAAATGGACTTGAGGAAGAGTCTAAAAAAGTCTTGGCTTTGCCACTATGCCATACACTTCAATCATATTCTTTGCTGTGGGTAAGAACACTAGAGAGAATAGCAACCTATAAAATCCAGTTCTTAAAGCCATACTGCCATCATTCTGCTGTGGGTGTATCTCCATGGTTCCGCCGTCACCACTTAAGCATGCCGCTGCATGCCCAAGGTAAATGTGGTTGTACTGTACTGCATCTGGCCAAACATTTTACTGCCTAACCTCTTCTGGCCTAACCTACACACATTGCAACATTTCTCCACCCAAATCAAACCTGAGTGGGCCAAACTTAACTGCATTGGTTTGGTTGCTGGACATTAGAAAAGAGTTTCAAGCAAGAAGGTAGATCCAGTCATTGGCTGCAAGAAGGTTGTGAGTCCATGGCCGGGAAGTGCTTGCCTGCTTGGGCATTTGGCTGTAGCAAAACAACTGGAGCTCCAAATCGTTTTCAATATTGATATGGTGAATTTGTTTGGTGTTTTTTGTTGCTTTAAAATTCCTTGTGAGCTGGAGTGCTACATACTCGAGGCCGGGGGGATGAGTGCAATTTGATGGCCTTACAGGAGTGCATATTGTCAAGGAAATGCCAGTGATTTGGGTGCTGGAGTGCACTCATCAAGGCCACCATGCTCCTTTTGGAGGATGGGTACTCCTATTTTGGGCACTGCACTACTCAATTATATAGGTACATGGGCATTTAGAATGCCACCATGTACAGTGAGACATGGGTCAGTGCAGCATGAATGGGTTGGTTGGGCCAGAAGAGGTTAGGCCATAGTAGTTACCAGGTGAGGCTGGAGGCAGAACTGCCTGCTTGTATGACACATCTCCTCTCAGCATCTCCTCACTGTGGGACAACCCTGTGGAGGCAGCGGCTTTCCTGGCCACCCCCCCTGCCTTTGCCCATCTCCCCCCTCTTCCAGTGCCAGCCCCCTGCCCACCACCAGAGCCTCCCCCCCGGCGAGTGTGATGGTCGCAACAAACAACAACAACAGCGTCAGCGTGCAAGCATGCTGAAGTTTTGGCTGTAGACATGCAGCCAGCTGGCAGCAGCAGCACTATTTTCTTTATGCAGTGTATCAATGGTGTCCAGGTTAGGAAAAGTCCTACTTTTTCTGAAATATTGTGGCTCTAATATCATATAAATTCAATGGTATGAAATCTTGAGGCTCAAATGTCATGTACTTTTGTTTGGTTAAAAATAATACAATTTCATTTCATGAAATTTTCAAGTTCCGTAATCTGCAGTCCTTCAACGCTCCTGCCAAAATATCCTACAGAATGTAATGGTAACAACTAACAAGTTGACCCAAAACGTTTTATTGAAGATTGCATGCATAGCCAGGATAGCCTAGTTGCAGTCACGTCAGAGTGCTCAGACTGCATTATCATGTATTCAGTTGCAACTAAAGTAAAGACAAATATTACTGTAACATGTGCAATGCACAGGACAGGACTTCATAAACAAGATTGTGGCTTGTAAATGGCTCTTTATGGCATGATATGGAATTTATGGCTCAAAGAAATGAAATCATGGCTGCAAATCCATAAAACCACCAAACCACCGCTCAAAAATTCCAGTTGCAGGCTTGCAGCTCACCAAGTAGATATATTCCAAGCCTGCTGGAGCTGGAGTCTGGTGCAGATTATGGCATTCCAGCTAAAGCATAGACTATGGCTTCTATATCTTAGACTGAGTACCGTAAAATGGGGTTACTTTGACCGGCGGGGTAACTTTGACCACTTTTCATTTTTTTAACAAAAACCCCCAAAACTCAAAAACGATTCGACATAGAAAAATTTTGTCAATGTCAGGAGCCAGCAATTTATGGTGAGTAAAGCTAGAGTATAGACCTGTATTTTGCATGTTTCAATTTAAGTTTAACTTATCTAGTAAAAAAATTTCATCATTTTGGATAAAAAAAGTGGTCAAAGTTACCCCATTTTACGGTAGTAAAGTTATTGCATGCTGAGGGCCTGAGGCTGTGCATTCACTCACTGCATTGACTACATGGCTGATGGCATGGCTTATTCAAGAGTTAAATTTGTTGATCACTCACAACTGCCTTCCGGCACCCTCGTTATGTTATGTTTTCAATGTCATTTTTGTGGGAAAGCAATGAGTTTGTCTGACCTTGGGATGTTGGGAAGTTGGGTTGTCTACCATCAGTGCCAGGCAGCCATTGCCATAACAATAACATAACATATTAAACATAACTGATAACATAGTGATCTCGGCGCTGAAGCATAAACCTGATGTGGTCTGACTCTGTTGCTGATTCTTTTCCCTTTTTTGCCTTGTTCACAGAAGATCTAAAATTGTATTTGACCAGATGTTTTCATGACTGACAATAGTTTGAAGTAGCAACTAGACTTTTAACCGAGTTCAAGAAGGTGCCAGCCTGCCAGGCATTTCAAATCTGAAGTTCTGAACATATATTTTTCCATAGCTTTATCTACCTAGTCTGTTCTTGAAGACTTGAACGCATTCATACTTGGACTCTTCACTCTTGGAGTGCCAACGATGCATAGATTAAAAAAAATTCAATGCCATTTCATAAATTAGCTGTTGAACCATTGTTTTATTACATCATGTATGATTTGTTCATTTTGTTGTATCACTTGTACGTTTTACTGCAGTAATTAAACTGCACACGCACAGTATGTTAGTACCTAAATAGTAATGTTACTGTATGTCACAGCCTCACATGTTTTACCTACTTACAGTACAGGACCAGAAATTTAACTGAAAAATGAAGTTGCATGATAGAACAAAGTAGTAAAAACTAAAAACTATGGTTTTACTACTGTATCCAGTTCAGAATTAAATCCTTTTGTTGTTCATTTTGTCACTGGATGCTAGTGATCATGCTACAAGGTGCTCAACACAGCTGAAACCCTGATGTTTTGGCTAAAGACAAGCAGCGCTAATTATCTCTATGCTATCATTGCTATGCAGTGTATTATCTGTGTATATATATATCACTGGTCCCACCAGTGATATGTCTGGTGCCGCGTGGTGCGGATTATGGTGTTCCAGCATAGACTGTGGACTGTCCACTCCACTCACTGTGGAGTGTGGCTTCTATCTCGGGTAACACTTAAAGTGAAGACGCCGAAGACGCTGAAGTCGCTGAGGTGGTGAACGATTGATCGATGGAATGCCGCGGCTGAACGAATTCCGCGAATTTGCCAAGAAGTAAAGTAACGTTTTTCATTATCCTATGTTGAAAAATTAAGCACTCAAACTACGCATATCCCCTTTTTGTGTTCTACAAATCAAAAAAATTAAAAAATCTGACGAATAACATATGCTTAAAACGGCACTATACTCATGTTCATACAATTAAACTTATTGCCTTATCTTGGTTTGAACAGTCGAATATTACGACTATAAAAGCATCTTATATAAACAAGGCGGAAATCAATCAATCATATTTTAATTTAAACCACCACACAGCACTATCAGTAAAACTCTGCACTCGACCACAACATTTAGCACTCGCCAATAGTGCTTAGCGCAAAACTTGATTCACCTTATTTCATCACTCCGAACTCTTTGGGTTGAAAAATCTCTGAGATATCAGCGTTGAACCTGTGAAACCTGAAGTGATCGTCAGGTTTCACTTGAAATGAAAGGTGATTAATCGTTTAACATGTTTAAACAGAGAACTGGTATATCTGCCTCAAACGCTATGGTTCAAGATTTACGTGTCGTTTCTTCTGACACCAGTGTTATATATATTATTGGTGATATGCTATTGCAGTGTCTGCTTCTGAAATTACGGAATCGACCGATTCTCCGCGGCATTCGATCGATCTATTATTCGCCACATGTTCCGCACTTCAGCGTCTTCAGCTACTTCAGCGCCTTCAGCTTTTAAGTGTGACCCTTCTATCTCTAAGTCCTGAACCTGAGTAAAGTTATTGCATGCTGAGCATTGTTTACCTGACTTATTTAACAGTTAAATTTGTTCGTCACGGCTGCAGCTGCAGCAGCCCCCTGAGGGCCCTGACTGAGCACCGGTTGTGTAACATATGTTATGTTGTGGGTAAACAATGAGTTTGGATGAACTCGGCCCTCGAGTCGTCCGCCATGGCATAGACTTTAGAACAAATTCAATGCAATTTTTTAAAATTGTTGAAGCATAGTTTTACTATAATATGTATGTTTTACTGCACAGTATCTTACTGAGTGTTTTACTCACTGCACCAAAAATTTAACTGAATCATGAAGTGGCAAAATAATACAAATTAGTAAAGACTATGGTTTTACTTCTGTATCCCGCTTAAAATTGAATCCTTTTGCCTTTTATTTCGTCACTGGATGCTACAAAGCGCTCAACATGGGTCAAGAGACGTGCTTTTATTTGAAAACTTGAGATTGATGAATTATTCAATCATCAATGAATAAGTAAAGATGAGCACGTATGAGATGTAGGTAAGCCAGAACAATTCGCAACTGCTTCTATGGTCAGTTTGATTTTTTTGGACTTTCCTAACCGATGTCATCAAATGGAATTAATTACACACTATAAACATGATATAGCATTTTATTCTATACGAGAAAAGATTGCAAACGTGCAAGATGTGAGCGGTTGGTGCCAATTGCGCATTGACGGTAGGGATAGTATGAATGGTATATAATTTTTATCAAGTAGTTTTTATGCATTTTTAGCGAGTATAATAAGAGATAATATCATTAACAGATGATAGGGTATAGCCGGCTTGTCACCAATTCTAGATTTCCTAAAATTTCCTCACCTAGCCGGGTCTCGAACCCGCAACTCACAACTGAGTTTAACCACCTGTCAACCTTGTTGATGTCGACAGAGCGTATATTATATTGTCGCATAAATTAGTATCCAGAATGTCTAAAAGGCTCAAAATTCGTATGCGAGAACGAGTGGCTAAGTAAGTTTGATCAAAGTTTCTTATTTTACTTCAAAATTTCTCATCCCAGTACGTTAAAAATTAAGATAAACAATTAAGCCTTACATATTTTCGACGTTTTCTGGCTTGATGAACAGCATCAGCATGTGGCAAGCATGTATTAATAATATATCTAGATCAGCTTAATCATATTTATGAGATCAACTCAACTAAGGGACTTAACATTAACAATGACTGTCACTTCTAGTGAGGAATTTTTTCTATTTACCCTGTCTGGAGGGTCGAAAAAAACGAAAACTGGAAGGGAAATCATCATTGTAGGTAATAATAATTGTGAAAAATAATGCATAGCGTGAAGAAACAAAACATTTCTATGATGATGCTATCTCAAAGTCAAATAATTTTTTCGATGATAGATGAATTTTATTTTCAGATTGGCCTGCCTGCAGAGGCCGTTTCAGCGCCATCAATAGTCTTTTTCGTTGCAGGGTGGCTCGCCGATCACTATATTCAAAATATTACATTACTTGAATCATAGGCGTATATAGTTGATAGATAAAGGCTACATACAACAACCAAATCATATTGCAGGAAACAGCCTCACAGAGGCGCTGTCTCACAGAGACGCTGTCTCACAGAGGCGCTGTCTCACAGAGGCGCTGTCTCACAGAGGCGCTGTTTCACAGAGACGCTGTCTCACAGAGGCGCTGTCTCACAGAGGCGCTGTCTCACAGAGGCGCTGTCTTCTCACAGAGGCGCTGTCTCACAGAGGCGCTGTCTCACAGAGGCTTTCTCTCACAGAGGCGCTGTCTCACAGAGGCCTTGTCTCACAGAGGCGCTGTCTCACAGAGCGCGTGCTTCAGTTCGGCGCAGTGGCGCGTGTGGCTGATGATGGCCGATGTAGCCGAAGCGAGGTACCCGCATCGCTCACGCAGCTCGTGGAAGCTCTCCAGCAGCGGTGATGGCTGCTCATTACAGAAAATTTATGCACGATTATCAATGGGCCAAGAAGAAGAAGAAGAATGGACTTAGCATATTCTTTCGCAGACTTATGATGTAACCATTTATATATGGATTCATTTATAGCTGGAGTTGGGCTGCAACTACTTATTGGGATTAACGCGTTTCTATTAGCAGAGGCAGATAACATGATCTTGTCTCCGAATTGAATTAAAGAACAATTTATCACAAGGAAAATCGGTGAGAACAAATAATCTAAAAAGTATAATCCCGGTTATTGTAGAAATAAATTTATACTGGGATTTTCAACGTTTGGGTTTCTAATCACACTTTCATAGTAGAACATTGCGAGGCATATTAACGAACTGTAGTGAAATTCCGGAATGATTCCTCCTTTATAACATAATAAGATTTGCTGTAACTCACATAAGGCTCAATCTTGCCAGACACCCATTGCCAGTGCAGCGTGTGACGGTCTGATACGCTGATGTTGCGTGAGGCTGAAATTCCTATCCATACTGGGAACGTCAGATTGAAGCTTGAGGGTTCTGCAATGAATAAGAGCACAATTAATAAACCCTGCTATTTACTAAATCGTAGGTACGAACAATAAAATAAGAGGGAAAAAGCTTATTTGCTATAGTTTAATGATTTCACTTACGTACTATTATTTTTAGCGCATATTCTCGTTTATGGAAAAAAGGCTCTTTTGTGCTCGTCATGTCCGTCCGTCCGTGACTGTCCGTTCGTGACTTCACGTCACGGACGGTCGAGAAAATGCGCTCTCTGTCACTCACTGCAGTGAGTACTGATCTAATTTTTTACCTGTTCATCTAATCCTCATACCGCATAACTAGTTATTTGACTAATGCATCGTTTCTACTTCATGCATTCATATTAGTCTCCACCAAAAACTAGAATAATAAAGGCTTCAACGTCTTCATTAATAATCTCGTGTCAATTGAAGTTTTTCGTCTAGCTTGCAGCTTAAGCCAAATAACTTTCACAAATTTCAGTATGAACTCCTTCATCCCAAAACCGATCTAATCAAGTGAACAATAAATTGAACAATACAATATAAAATAGGTGAACAATACTCATGACACCGACTCACCGTGACCGGCAAGGCGAATTATACCATACAAAATAGGTGAACAAAACTCATGACAACGACTCACCGTGACCGGTAAGGCGAATAATACAATACAAAATAGGTGAACAAAACTCATGACAACGACTCACCGTGACCGGTAAGGCGAATAATACAATACAAAATAGGTGAACAATACTCATGATCAAGACTCACCGTGAGTGGCAAGACGTCTCAGTACGAAAGTTATTTCATGGACCGAGTCGAAGGTTGCGAGGTGCCCCGTAAGCGACCTGCACTCCACGACCGCATCTTGCCAGGACCGCGCAACGGCGACGCCATGCAGACACTTGCGGCCCACGCGCGAGTAGTTCCGAGGACACGAGTCTGCCATGATGATAAAAATAAACGGATACACTAACAGTCGTAAATATATTCTAAAGTCAACAATTATATTCTTAACTCTTCCATGGCATTCTATTGCTTCGGTGATATTCTCGAGTCATTAATGATATTCTCCAGTCATCAATGATATTCTTAACTCGTCAACGATATTCTATTGTCGTCAAATATATTCTAAAGTCGTCAATTATATTTTAAAGTCGTTAAATATATTCTTCAGTCATCATTGATATTCTAAAGTCGTCAAATATATTCTTCAGTCATCATTGATATTCAAAAGTCGTCAAATATATTCTAAAGTCGTCAATAAATTTCTAAAGTCGTAGGTGATATTCTAAATCTACATATTCAATATGTCACAATAGAGCAAATTACTCTTACATACATCGATCAATGATCAATGTCTATCACGGTTTTGGAATTGAATTTTGTGAACGCGAGAAAAGGATGATTCAGTCATGGATTCAGTGTCGTGCCACATGACACACAAAGACTAAAATTTTAGGCTGAGATATTGCTGATTGATGGCAGTGCATTGATGTTGCGGCATTCATTCGTGATTATTTTTACGGCACTGGCTTAGCCCGTAGAAGAATGAAAAATGTATCAGCCTTATATTGCAAAGGTTTATTGTAGCTTTTGCCGTATTTTTTCGTATTTTGACGTATGTATCGAGTGAAATAATCATGAGAAATCAAATAAATGCAATTGCTGTAGCAACATCTGCATTATAAAGACTTTTTTAAAATATAATATTGAATATTGTTCTCGGCAGCAGTATGCAGTGATTCATTGAATTAGATTAAACGCTGAAACCGCTATCATTATTATTATAGACATCAGTGCGCAGTGGCGTGCCACAAGGATGCGTTCTATGGCCAATTTTGTTCGTTGCTTTTTTATAAACGATCTGCCAGAAGTTGTGTCCAGCGTGTGCTCCATGTATATGCCGACGACACAAAAGTTTATAATACAGTGAAGGATGCGTCAAATAAAGCGCAATTACAAGATGATCTAGACAGTTTAGTTAGCTGGGCTGATAATTGGCAGCTACGGTTTAATGCTGACAAGTGTAAAGTACTTCACCTTGGGAAGAACAAATTAATGAACATCAAAATTACAGTAAGAGAAGACATGGTTGCAACGAGAGAATAATGATTGAAAAGTCTAGTGTGTAAAAAGATCTCGGAGTTTATGTCGACAAGCAGCTGAAATATTCTAAGCATATTGAAACGCAGGCTAATATATCCAACAAACTTCTTGGACTAATCAGACACTCAAACGAGTTCCTAGATGCAGAAGCGATGAAGCAGTTGTTTGTTGCTGTCGTGCGCCCGAATTTAGAGCTTGGAAACTTTGTGTGGTCGCCGAGATTTAAAAATTTAATAAAGAATGTTCGCATACGTGCAACAAGGAAAATTCCAGGCTTGAAGGGTAAGTCCTATGAAGAAAGACTAAAGATTATGAAGCTTCCAAGCCTCAGTTATCTACGTCTGCGTGGGGACCTCATCGAAGTATACAAGTATACTCATGGTTTATACAAGGTTCCCAAAGGATTACTAGAATTTGAAACAAGAACTAACACCAGGGGCCACGGCTACAAACTGAAAAAAACTTCGCTGCAACTTATCCACGCGACAATATTTCTTCTTCAGTACACTTATCAGCAAATTTTATACAGGTGCGCTCACCTTGAAAGATTATAAATGCCCTCACCGTGCATACAGTTGATTTCATCACTCATGTCTCCGCAATCGTTGCCGCCATCACACTTATAACGCGCGCGGATGCAGCGTTTGTTGTTGCATTGAAACTGCAATGCATCACACGTGCCTGAAATATTGTTTATTGCATCTGTGCATCAATGGTAATAGCTTATTAACAATGCACAGCATTATTACTGAAATGGCGCATAGTATTAGTTTTTATTTGATATTTTATTGATTGATTATAGTTCGCAAACCCTTGTAGAATATGGTCAACATTTTCGAATAAAATGCCTTTATAAACTGCATAATACAATTCAAATTACATTATTGGAAACTAAAGGACCATGAAACCNAGGGCCAGTTCGTATACAAGGCGAGAAATACAGTGGAACCTAATCCTCCTCGGGCATCGATTTCCAAAATCCGAAAGTTTTAAAGAATGAATTGCAAAAATCTCACATAATCGGTTCACCTTCTGCAATGGAAAGAAGTCCTCCTACGAGTAAGGAACGGGTAAAAATTCTGTTTTAAAATCTTACAATTCTTTTCATCGCTGCCGTCACCACAATCGTTGTCGCCATCACACGTATAACTCGCGCGGATGCAGCGTTTGTTGTTGCATTGAAACTGCGATGAATCGCACGTTCCTGAAATATTGTTTATTGTATTTTGCGTGCGCGACGTGGTTGATGACTACCTGCAGTTTTTTTTACAACCCACGTACATGCAGTTGTGCTCATATATTTATCAGTCACCACTCTACCTATATAGTGTAGCATACAAATTATATCAGTCACCCACTCTTCGTGAACTTGCGCTCACATATCATCAGTCATTCACTCTACGCACAAGTGTGCCCTGATTAGGAAGGAACGTTTACCCTATTAAACGTGACGTAAACTTAATATGTTTCAGTACACTTATCATCAAATTTAATACAGGTGCGCTCACCATGGATTATTATAAGTACGCTCACCGTGCATACAGTTGAGCTCATCACTCATGTCGCCACAATCGTTGTCGCCATCACACGTATAACGCGCGCGGATGCAGCGTTTGTTGTTGCATCGAAACCGCGATGAATCGCACGTGCCTGAAATATTGTTTAATGTATCTGTGCATCAATGATAGCAGCATATCAACGATGCACAGCGTCTTCACTGATATGACGCATTATATTAGTATTTATTCGATATTTTATCGAATGGATACAGTTCACTGCACCCTTGCAGAATAAGGTCAACATTTTCGAACAAAATGCCATTATAAACTAGTAACTACATGATACAATTCAAATTACATTATTGGAAACTAAAGTACCATGAAACCAATGAAGGGCTAAAACAATGAAGGTGTTTGTCGATTTTATAAGCAAAGAAGGACATTTAACATTGTTAAACGATTCTGGTCACATTTCGAATTCAGGTCTTACAGTTCTGCTCATCACTCATGTCCCGACAATCGTTGTGGCCATCACACACCAACGTCGCTCCCACACAGCGTCCGTTTGCACACTGGAACTGCCAAGGTGCACAGCGACCTGGCAAAATTATCATCACATTTATTTGTTCTATTTCTCACGTGTAGGGATAATGTTAACATTTTTCCTTAAGTAAGTTTATGTAACCATTATTCTTAAACGCAGTTTCAATGCATCGTAAGTTGATGAATTGAAACTGCGATGAATAACACACGCCTGAAGTATGTTTACTGAATCTCAGCATCAATAGTAAAAGCATATTAACGATGCATAGCATCATCACTAAAATGGTGCACTGTATTAGTATTAATTTTATATTTTATTGGCAAAAAATCAATCGGTAATATAGAAAACGTGAGTCGCATCGATTTTTTTTTCAAGACGAAACGAAAGGTTCGATGTAACTTAATAACATTATGCTGCTCGACCATTTTATATACAAGGCGAGAAATACAGTGGGCCCATTTAGGTTCTTACTCGTGTAGCGATTTCTAAAATNGAAAGTTTTAAAGAATGAATTGCAAAAATCTCACATAATCGGTTAACGTTATGCAATGGAGAAAAGTCCTCTTACCAGTAAAGAATAGGCAAAAATTCGGTTATAATATCTTACAATTTCGTTCATCACTGCCGTCACCACAATCGTTGTCGCCATCACACGTAAAACTCGCGCGGATGCAGCGTTTGTTTTTGCATTGAAACTGCGATGAATTGCACGTGCCTGAAATATTGTTTATAGTATTTTATGTGCGTGACGTGGTTGATGACGACCTGCAGTTTTTTTACAACCCAGGTACAGTTGGGCTCATATATTTTCAGTCACACACTCTTCCTATAGTTTAGCAAACAAATTATATCAGTCATCCACTCTACGTGAACTTGCGCCCACATATCATCAGTCATTCACTTTCCGTGCAAGTGCACGCTGATTAGATACGTTTACCCTATTAAACGTAACTCAAACTTAATATGTTTCAGTACACTTATCAGCAAATTTAATACAGGTGCGCTCACCTTGAAAGATTATAAATGCCCTCACCGTGCATACAGTTGAATTCATCACTCATGTCGCCGCAATCGTTGTCGCCATCACACTTATAACTCGCAGGGATGCAGCGTTTGTTGTTGCATTGAAACTGCGATGAATCGCACGTGCCTGAAATATTGATTATTTTATCTGTGCATCAATGGGAATAGCATATTAACGATGCACAGCATCATCACTGAAATAGGGCATTGTATTAGTATTTATTTGATATTTTATAAACAACAAATCATCAATAATCAGTATATAAAACGTGAGTAGCATCGAAATTTCTTATCAATACGTAACAAAAGGTTCGACGAAAGTTAATTTTATGCTCCGCGACCATTTTGCATATAAGGCGAGAAATAGAGTCAACTCTTTTTAGGTTCTTACTCGTGTAGCGATTTCTAAAATCCGAAATATTACTGAAGAAGGCTGCAAATATCTCACATAATCGGTTCATGTTATTCAATGAAGAGAAGTCCTCCTATGTGTAAGAAATGGGTAAAACGTCAGTTTTAATATCTCACAATTATATTCATCACTGCCGTCACCGCAACCGTTGTTGCCATCACACCTATAACGCGCGGGGATGCAGCGTTTGTTGTTGCATCGAAACCGCGATGAATCGCACGTGCCTGAAATATTGTTTAATGTATCTGTGCATCAATGATTCGATTTTATAAGCAAAGAAGGACATTTAACATTGTTAAACGATTCTGGTCACATTTCGAATTCAGGTCTTACAGTTCTGCTCATCACTCATGTCGCCGCAATCGTTGTCGCCATCACACTTATAACGCGCGGGGATGCAGCGTTTGTTGTCGCATTGAAACTGCGATGAATCGCACGTGCCTGAAATATTGTTTATTGTATCTATGCGTTAATGGTGATAGCATATTAACGATGCACAGCATCATCACTGAAATAGGGCATTGTATTAATGCATATTTTATTTCTTATAAATAACAAATCATCAATTGGCGACAAAGAAAACGTGAGTCGCATCGAAATTTGTATTCATTGCGAAACAAAAGGTTTGATGAAAAAAATGCAAGAAATACAGTGGAACCTATTAGGTTCCTTCTCGTGCATTGATTTCTAAAATCCGAAATTTTGATGACTGAGGTTGCAAAATCTCAAATAATCGGTTCACGTTATGTAATGGAGAAAAGTCCTCCTACCAGTAAGGAATAGGCAAAAATTCAGTTTTAATATCTTACAATTTCGTTCATCACTGCCGTCACCGCAATCGTTGTCGTCATCACACTTATAACTCGCGCGGATGCAGCGTTTGTTGTCGCATTGAAACTGCGATGAATCGCACGTGCCTGTAATATTGTTTATTATATATGAGCATCAATGGTAGCAGCATATTACCGATGCACAGCATCATCACTGAAATGGGGCATTGTATTAATTTTTATTTGATTTTTTAGACACACCTAACCCTAACTCTAACCCTAACCTAACGAGGTTGGCGTTTTTTTTTTTGATAGCCAGTAATGTAGTTCATTTATTTTCGCGTCCGGTTTTTAAGCACAAACTAATTGCAGAGGTTAATCTCACCTGAAGTGGGTGTTAAAGCGGCCGCTGTGACTGAACTCATCGCAGCAGCAAACAACAGCAGCGACAATAGCCATTGACGATCACTAATATCCTGCGGAAACAAATGACACTCAATAGTAAATAACACATGCCTGACCACGGTCACGATCCTGACTCGGGGTATAGAATAACCTCATTTATAATGGAACTCTTCTTAAGATATATCAATGATAATGTTGCTGACTTTGTCCATGTCGTTATTTAGTTTAACGTTATTTGAGGTAACCAAGCATTCATCAATTATTTATCCGTGAATGCGTGATTGAAGAAAACGCGCGCTCTAGTCCCATAAAGCAGGTACACGCGGTGTGAAAATTCTCTCCCCTTGAATTCCTGTAGGCAAAATTACAGATTCACCTGAGGCACGTGTCTATACGCAAATTAAGCAATTTTGACAATCTTGCACCAGCGTAAGAGGAATTGAAGCGCGTCGTTTGAATTGCAAGTCAGTTGATTCATAATTGGAAATATTGTGCGTGGATCAATTGAATTGCGATTGTTGGATATCATGGACTGGATCTCGAACTTACCATCATGGAATTGCAACGATGCGGCACAAACTGATTTGTCGATTTATTACTGAAAACTTTCTTGTAAATTATAGTAAAACTGAGGGAAGAGCTCACCTAATATATTTAATTGTGATCATAATTTGGAATTTGTTTCAATTAATAACATTTACAGCGAACAATATTAATACACTATATGGATAAAATGTTATGTCCTTATAACCTCAGTCTTTCATTCAAGCTACCGTCGACCGCGTGCTTGGGATCTTTCAACTTAGATAGGCTCGGAAAGTTCAGTTTCAGTTAAGCTAATTTTCTTTAGGGCAATTCAGATAAATTAGGTTTTGTCAGTTTAGCCAAGTTAGGTAATGTATGGTTTAGGGTTTAATAATGAGTTGGGTCATGTAAGGCTAGGCCAAATGAACTAAGAAAGGTTTAGGTCAGTGGTTTTTTTTTGTAGGACTACATGTTTAAACATTTATAAAAATAAAAAACCGATTGCCATTCAAGTTAAACAAATTTAATTTATTCAATTTAACATCAGTTATCACGAAAAACCTGGCATTGTAGGATCGCATAGGTTTACACATGAAATAAACAAGTGAATATTTGAGCACGCGGGTTGGAAATCTTGAGCGCTTTGCCCAGTGGGAAAGACGTTCGAGTAGCAGCACCTAGACGGAACTGAAGAAAATGTGTCTTGATCAGCTTTATTTGCATGCATTTATCTGCAGCCAATCTGCTGCTGCTGATGGCTGCCGCCGCTGCTGCTGCTGATACCTGCTGCCGGTGCCATGATTAACTGGCTTACAATGATGATTATTTTATTTTGTTACGGCTATCGGCCAGAGTTCACTAGCATCGCACATATTTACAGCATTAACAATGCGACAAAATACAGCTTTACACCTAATAATCTCAAAGGGATTATAATATCTCTCAGCTATTGAATTATACACTAGGATATTATACTCAACCACTACAGCTCTATGCTAGTCCAGCTTTATTGCATTTCGTGCTGAAACATTTGATTAAAAAAACTCAAGTGAAATCACTGAAAGAGAATGCGAATAAAGAGTGGAAGTGAATAAAAAGTGTTTTTCTGTTTTTTCTTAAGAAGAAACGAGGGAAAGCTTGTGAGAGACGGCACAGTGCTTTACGCTTGGCCTAAATTTCTTGAGCAGGCTCCGTCACATTTGTTCTGCCCCGCCGTCTACCTTTGCTCTACCCCGCTCCTTCTCAACCCGCCTATCGCGTCGAGCCCTTGATTCCCCCAGCCCACCCCTGTCTTTCCTTCGCCAGCTACAGCTGTTCAACCAGAGTCGAAATTTTCGAGGGAACTTTAACTAAACTCAATTCAACTCTGTTTTGAAGTTTGTCTCTGTCCTTTTCTCCGTTCAAGAGCTCCACTCCGTGCATTTTATAATGGCTAGAGAGAAAATAAAACAGGTAGTCGAAAAGCCCTCTACTGCCTATAGTTCATTTAGAAAAAAATTAAACCAAATCAGCTCAGCTAGAGATGAAAATTTCCAAGTACTGCAAAGTGATCTCTCGGAGCAAAGTTGTTCATACGGTCACCTGTCAACGTTGCGAAAATCTCATTTGTTTCAGCTGTTCGAAGTTGAGCTCTAACGAGTATCCATTTCTCCAAAAAACTAATTTACTTAATTGGTTTTGCCTTGACTGCGAAAAACCAACTCTTGGTGCTCGAAAAAGAGAAGAGTCGGTGGAAGAGCACGGCAATGAGTCGAAATCGCTGAATGATGTAGTAAACTCCTTGAGTGAGATGGTGCGCTCGCTGAGTGAAAAAACTGAGATCATTATGCAATGAGCTGACTGAAGTGAGAGCTCATCTGAAAAATACAGAAAAAATGGAAGTAAAGGACAGGAGAGCTGATTTATCTAAAGTCGCTAGCGAAAGCTCCCGTGAATTACTTGATAGAGAGCGTATGAAGTCCAATCATGTGTGGTTAGGTATTCCCGAAAGTACCGCATCTGATACAAACGACCGAGTGATGACTGATGCTGAATTTATTGCAGACTGTTGTAGCAAGGCACTCAGCACACCGGTTGCAGAGCTGGGCAGCGCTACTTGGAAATGTAGCGGCGCTACCGCTACCGCTACAGTAAAATATAGCGCGCTACATTAGCCGCTACAATGGCCAAAATTATTGGAAATCTCTAAATATTTATTGTTCTGCTATTGGGATTTACTCATTAACATTTAATGATAAAAAAACATTTTTAAAACATATCAATGCAACTTTATTGCAATTAACCTAACCGAACTGGTATGGGTTACCCCAGGGTTAGATACAGTAAGTAGAAGTTACAGTTATTTTTTATGTTTTACCTTCCTACATGGATATGAACTTTAATCTACCAATCTAAGAAATTATCCACATATACATATAAAAATCAGTCTTTTTTTGTATATATATGTGGATTATTTTTTAGATTGGTAGATGCCGCTACTATAGCGGCCGCTACTACATTTTACATAGCGGCCGCTACTAGCGCGCTACTGCCCACCTCTGACCGGTTGATATTACATCGTGCGAGTGACTACTCTCGGATGCTGCTGCCAACACCTGCAGACCCCTGTTGGTGACTGTAATGGATCCTGCTCTGGTTTGTAGAGTGCTGAAGGCAGCGAAAAAGCTTGGAGAATCCACTAAGTACAATTATGTTTTTGTAAAGAAAGATTCCACCCCTTTAGGGAAGGCGGATTTTCGTAAGAAATGGCAGGAGAGAATCAAGTGGATGATCAAGGAAAATCAGGTCAATCACTCTTAAGCTGTCAAGACAACACCGGCTACTCACGGCTAGTCAGAGGAGCTGGAGGTCAAGTAATTAGTAGGGATGATGTCCGTATATCCAGGCCTGTAAATAATGTAGGAAGTAACCGCATCCATCAAAGTAAAAGCGCACAAAAAAGTTTTAAATGTTTTTATACGAACTTGGATTCATTTTTGACCAAAATAAGTGAGCTGCTAACTGTGATCGCAAACGAGCACATTGACATTATTTTTATTACAGAAACACTCCATAAAAATCATGGGGTAAAATTGAACCTGTCGAATTTCAGTTGCCAGGTTTTGATTGTTTTAATAACTTAACTGAAGAGCAGCGCAGTAGAAGTGTAGCTCTGTTGATTAGAACCTCTTATGGGGACCAGCAAGTTAAGTTAACTACAGAGCATCAATCAGGTAGAGAATCAGGGTGGTGCGAATTTTCTTCAAACAGCCTTTTAATGAGCATGACTTTCAGAAGGTCGCATACGTTGATCGTTGGTGACTTTGACCATCCAGAAATTGACCGAGCACTCCATGACTCTCCAAGAAATGGGATCACCCAGCACCCCTGTTTTTGGAATCTGTGCGAGGCTCATTTTTAATCCAGAACATCACCAAGGCAACCCATAAAAGGGGTGAACAGACCCAAATATTCTAGATCTAATAATTGCTAGCGAAGAATCAATAATAGATGAGCTTCTCCCTGAGGCTCAGTTGAGCAAAAGCCACCACCAATCACTGTTTTTCAATATTAAGTGTTATGCAGAAAAGACACTTCGGAAGCGTGAACATTTGACCTTTGCGAAAGGCGACTATGTGATGCATTGAATGCGGCGACATGAATGTGGCTGATTCATGATCATATCTCAAAGACAAGGTTATGTCTGCAGTTGATGCCTGTGTACCTAAGATTACGCTGGGAGGAGTCAAAAAGTCCCAGTGGATGATCAGTGCAGTTATAGATCAGCAGGTAAAGACCAACAATGAAACCTACAAGCATTATTTACGAGCTCGCATCGATGCTGATTTTAACCTGTATGCAAGAGCTCGAAATCAAGCTAAAAAAGTCTGTCGCACCGCAGTGAAAAACTTTAAATAAATTGCCAAAAATGCAAAAATGAATCCAAAAGCCGTTTTGTACGCTAGTTCGAACTGTAGGACAAACGACGGTATTTATAATTTGAAAGTAGAACAACGAAAGATATCCTCTGATGAGGGCAAGGCTAACGTTCTTAATCAGTTGTTTAGCAGTGCGTTCACAGATGAGGACTTGAACGGTATTCCAGATATTGTAGGCTTTTTTTTGAAATACGCGAAAAGAGGTTCTCAAACGTCTGGTCGCTCTAAATCCTAACAAGTTATGTGGACCAGACGGCTTCCACTCTTGATTCCTCAAAGAATTCGCAACCGTCCTGGCTGGCCCTTCGACAGTATTTTTTCAAAAAACCTTGAACGAAGGAACTTTGCCGACTGAGTGGAAAGAAGCTCAAGTAACACCAACGTTAAAAAGTTGACAAAAGTAGCCCCGATATAACTATCGTCCTGTCAGTCTGACATGTGTTGTTTGTAAGATAATGGAGTCTGTTGTTAGGGGATTATCGATCACTTGACTGTTCACCATCTCCTATATATCAGACGACTGTCAACATGGCTTTATTGCCGGTAGATCCTGCACCACTAACCTCTTGTCTACGATAAACGATTAGACTCACCTGCTGGATGAAAGGGAACCGTAGATTCGGTGTACCTCGATTTTGCAAACAACATTTGACAGTGTACCGCATGAGCGTCTGTTGCGTAAAGTAAAGTCTTTGAGAATAGAGGGGAACGTACTCCAATGGATCAGAGATTTCATAGTAGGTTGACGACAACGTGTCAGTATTAACGGAAACTTGTCAGACTGGGCATAAGTGCGCAGTGGAGTGCCACGAGAATGCGTTCTTAGGGCCTGTCATTTTCGTTGCTTTTATAAACGATCTGCCAGAAGTAGTGTCCAGCGTGTGCTCCATGTATGCCGACGACACAAAAGTTTATAATACAGTGAAGGATGCGTCAAATAAAGTGCAATTGCAAGATGATCTTGGCAGTTTAGTTAACTTGGCTGATACGTGGCAGCTGCGTTTAACGCTGACATGTGTAAAGTACTGCACCTTGGGAAGAACAATGAAAACTAAGAATACAGTATGAGCAGAAACGGTTGCAACGAGAGAGTAATGATTGAAAAGTCTAGTGTGGAAAAAGATTTGCGAGTTTATGTCGACCAGGAGCGAAATTTTACAAAACATATTGAAACCCAAGCTGATATATCCAACAAACTTCCTAGACCAATCGCACGCTCATACGAGTTCCTAGATGCAGAAGCGATGAAGCTGTTGTTTGTTGCAGTCGTGCGCCCGAACCTAGAGTTTGGAAACGCAGTGTGGTCACCGAAACTTGAAAAGGACATAAATTTATTGGAGTGTTCAATGACGTGCAACATGGATAATTCCGGGATTAAAAGGCAAATCCTATGAAGAAAGATTAAAGATATATAAAGCTTCCAAGCTCTGTTATCGACGTCTGCGTGAGGACCTCATTGAAGTATACAAGTATACTCATGGTTTATACAAGGTCCCCGAAGGATTACTAGAATTTGAACGAGAACCAGCATCAGAGGCCACGGCTACAAACTATAAAAAAGACTGCGTTGCAACTCGCCCACGCGACAACATTTCTTCTCGCTTCGAATCGCCGACATGTGGAACAGCCTCCCCGATGACATCGTTGACGCTCCGAGTATAAACGCGTTAAAGAACAGACTTGATAAAGCTATGGAGAAATATATCTTCAGACATGAAATGACCCTAGCAGCATATCGAACCCTGTGGAAGTCTAGTAGCTATTTCAAACAATCGTCAGTTTGGAAAAGATCCGATCGAAGGACCTGTTTTTAGATATCCTCTGGACTTGTGAAATTCCTCATTTCTCACCGCTAATTTGTATTAGGCTAGGGTTTGCTTATTATCTGTTATTAACCGAATTATCTTGCTTCTAGAATCCGCTTCTCTAACTTCAGCCGAAGAATAAGTATTAGTCTAAATCAGGGGTTCTGCCGCGGATCTTGGACAGTCCTCATCAGCATCAGTTATCTATTGTATCAAATTATTCGTGCCGCCAGTGACAAAATCTGTGTTCAAATCTCGATTCTAATCTAGATTCAAAAAATTGATATTTCTGCAGTTATCATTGACGATTGCCAGTTACATCATCCATTTAACCTATTGTCAACTTACCTGCATCAACGTCCAAGTATTTCTACCATCTTGCTATACAGTAAACCTGTTTCTCTATCCCTTGGTTTGTATAAATGTCGTTGATTTTCGTTTTATTTTTATTTTGCTCTAATAATTTCATTTATTCAATATGTTGGGAAGTTGCACTTTGTTTAAGTGTTACAATTCAAATTAATTCAAATTCAAACTTTCATGTTGTAAATTTATTCATCATTTATTCTAAATCAAATCAAGCTGTTCAAATTTTTTAGTAGTCTTTGCTCAAGAAGAAGGTGTCAAACCTAAGGTTTGTTGTGTTTTTTTTTTTCTTTACAAATGAATGACAATTTTATCATTTATCTTGGGAGTAATTTGGTAACTTCGTCATTTTGCAAGATTTGTAATTTAATTTTTTTCTTCTACAGTATAAATTAAAATTAATCCGATCCTGAGACTTGCCGGCACTACGTTATTTCTACGTCACGCATTCGTAACGTGTGCTGTCAACCATCCACCTTCAACTTCTCTTGAACCACATTCTGAATTTTTTGATTCGGCTCTTTACCATTGAACTTTGTCTGCATTACAAGGAAGAAAATTCTAGTCAAATCAAACTCAAAACTTTATTGAATAAATTAAAATAAAAGCTTCCTTGATTATTTCTTTACTTTGACACCCTTTCGATTGTGTGAATACCTCACAGACAAGTCACGAAAAGTACAAGAATCGTTAAACTTTATCTGCATTACAAGGAAGAAAATTCTAGTCAAATCAAACTCAAAACTTTATTGAATAAATTAAAATAAAAGCTTCCTTGATTATTTCATTACTATGACACACTTTCGATTGTGTGAATACCTCACTGATAAGTCACGATAAGTACAAGAATCGGCGACAGGCCATATCAGGCCAACTTTTCAGCGTCGAAATCACTATGTTATGTTATAACAACGAGCGGCATGCAATGAGAGTAAGAATTTTTTTTGTAAATAAAGGCATTCAATACGAGCGATGGGTATTTTTCCTAATGGAGAGCTTTAAGCAAAAATTGTTCAGCCATTTAATCCAACATACCACTGACCAAATCCAATTTGCGATAGCCAGGCAGGCTGAGTGTGTTTTAAAAGCTGTTTCCGGTGTTCTGTTAAGAATGATTCATTGAATGTATGAATCATTGAATCATAAAGGCTTCAGGATGGATTTAAGTGATAAAGCCTTTAACTTACCTTGATAAGAATTTTATCAATGATAACAGTAAGTGACTCGACAAATAAATTACAGAGAATTTGTAATTGCTGCCGCTGATACCTGAAGCCGCTTCTGCTNCCGGTGCTGCTGCTGCTACCTGCAGCCGCTACTGCTGCTGTTACCTGCAGCCGCTACTGCTGCTGTTACCTGCAGCCGGTACTGCTGCTGCTGCTGCTACCTGCAGCCGCTACTGCTGCTGTTACCTGCAGCCGGTGCTGCTGCTGCTACCTGCAGCCGGTACTGCTGTTGCTACCTGCAGCCGGTACTGCTGCTGTTACCTGCAGCCGGTACTGCTGTTGCTACCTGCTGCCGGTGCTGCTGCCAATACCTGATGCTGTTGATATATGCATTCCTTACAATAGCTCAAACTGGTGCTGCTGGTGACCGACTATGCGTTTTAAAACTACAATTTATTATAGCACGTTGGAAACTTTACGTCTATTATTTTGGCTTTTCCCTTTTTTTCATGTTTTGATGATGGAGCTGATCTCCGAAGCGTTTTCGATGAAGATGTGGTCAATATAGTTACCGCTCTCTTAGTTCTTTAACAAAATGTATAAAAATATAAGTACGTTAGGCATGCAATAAGAGCAAAAATAAATATTAAAAAACTAAGGGTAATCATTACGAGCAATTAACCATGTAATCCAACATGTCAATGACCAAATCTAACCTGCGATAGCCCGAAAGGGCGAGTGTGTTTTAAAAGCAGTTTCCGATGTTCTGTCAAGAATGATTTATTGAATAAGGATGGATAAAAGTATAAATTTAATAAAGCCATTAACTTACCTTGATATGAAGCTTATCATTGATAACAATAATAAGTGACTCGGAAAATATAATACAGAGGATCTGTGCCTGCAATCCAAAGAGGATCCAAATTCGTGTTTAAACTACTAGTTTATTATCAATAACAAATAATTCGTGCAGCAGTCGCGGTTAATGTTGTTTTTTCTTTTTCGTCTGCCCATAATACTCGTGGTATTCCGATACTTACGGAAGTTGTTCCTGATATGTTGTATTTTTAACCAAAACGTTTACGCTCTTATCTTTTTACTTATCTTACGCTCTTATCTTCTCGATTCTTAAAAAATTTTAATTCTCTCTACTTTATTAGGTATTTCTGACCGCAAGTTCACGTTTTTCCTGAATTATTGAGAGCACTTTTCAAATTCGAACGACTATTGATTTGGCAGCCCTACGAAAATTTCATGTTAAGCGTTGGTGCAGTAGCAAAACAGTACACTTTTATGGTGTGATAATAATTTTCGCATTCATCAAATTAAGCAAATATTACACGGCTGAAAGTTACATAGTACGCTGTAACTGTGCAGAATCTCTTAACGGTATTCAATAATGAATTTTTGTAGAACACTTACTTGGCGCATTACAAACTCCTCGATACAACAACAACAAACAACTCATCGATACCCGAACATGAGTCAATTGGTGTACTGAGCTGTGTTAAATTATCTACATTGAAATCGAAATCAATACTCAACTTCTATTTCCTACAATTACACTTCAGGCACCGACACGATCTTCTCTGTGCGTAAGCTGTGACCTATGCGAGTGCCCTTTCGTGTCGAGTCAAAGTTTTCTTCTTAGTCCAAGCGCCTAAGAAAAGCAATGTGATCGATTTTTTACCACTGAATTCGCCTCTAAAGAGAGGTGTTACGGTGTTTAAACTTTCAAACCAAAATATCTGCTATTGGAAGAGTGGTATTTTCCAAAAATTTGAGAACGCAAATCTCATGCTCTCAAAATTAAAAACTTTGGAACATCTCCCTTACTGAAAATCTATGGTCTCAACGCAATCTTAAAATCTATGTTCTCAAAAATGCAATCTTAAACTTTGGTTCTATCAACGAGCAGTAAACCCTCTAAGTTCACTCTCTCTTTTTTCAATATGAAAAGTCCATGGAATTTATTTAAAACAAACCCTCTAGATGATTAATGATAGTTCACTTGGTAATTGTTTCAGCACGGCATTAATTAAAAACCACACAATTAGAGATTCATAAATGTCTATTGCACTGACAAGTCTCGTCATCAAGTTCTTAGGAAATCTCAACGAAAATTCTTAGGAAATCTCTCTTCGGAAACGAATGCCTCATCCGTTCATATCCTGTTTCAAATCTTACTGGAAACATTGATATGTTATTCAGTTGCAGCGAATTACCATCACAATCAATTAACAAATTGAATCTGGGAGTGCGACTATTTAAAGTTTTTTTTATTACGCAGACGAAAAATTAAAAATAATGTCACAGGATATTCATTCGTCTTATTAATCATAAGTCACCAAGAGCTTATAGACAAAATTTCATGAAATGAACGAATTTCGAGGAGTACAAAAAAGCACGATTCAAATTACCTTCGAGATCGGTTTTTTTAATTGTAAAACTCAAACTGGCCAATATTACGCCTAATTCGAGAAAAATTACTCTGCGCCGCCCAATTTCAGTTAAATTGACATGGGAGCCGCAGATGCTTCACACCTCTATAGCACACTGCTGCCACGATGACATCATAGTGACGAACTTAAGTCTTGGCATAATTTCTGAGAGAAGACGGTACCTTATGATGAGTTTGGGACTTCCTAGTCCCCCAGCACGCTGATGCGCCGCCTTCGTCGTCCTCCGTCTCCGAGTCGTCGCTAGGCAGGTCACCCCGCCCTCGGGTCCCGGATGTAACGTTGGACGTGTTCCGTATATTTGCCCTCCTTTGGGCCAGCTGATGCAAGATGCTGTTGCTTGTCGCTTGCTGAGGGTAGTTTCCTATTACTGGACAATCCGGGATCTTCTTCAGAAACTTATCCATTCGCCTCTTGAAAGTCGCATGAATAAACTCCCTCCTCTCACTTCTCACTCACAAGCACCTCTCACATCTCCCTCACAAGCACCTCCACATCTCACTCACAAGCACTTCTCACAAGCTCCCTCACAAGCAAGCCTGGCAGCAGCTTCATTGCCATTTATTCCAACGTGCCCACGGTCCAACTCCAAGGTAAATTTGTTCGGTGTTTAGCCACAAGTAAATTCTGTATCCAAGGTACCAGGTGATGTCTGGAAAGGTGATCGGAGGCAGGCGATGCAAGCAAACGCGTCTCTAAATATTGTAAAGGGATGTAATGTTCTTGTAAATATTAGATTAGTAATGTCTCGTTTAGGTTTTTAGTCTCCACTGACGTGACCTTGCGTTGGAATCTGTAATTGTACCTTGTCATTCATATGTGCGGTTCCACTACAGAGGTACGTGGTTCTTTCAGTCGTGTTTATTTTTAGTGTTATTTGTGCCCTAATGTTCAAGTGATTTTTCAATTGAAGTTTTAGTGAATATTCTTAGTTATATTATTCCTGTATCATATGTCATCCGTACTATATTTCTGCGTTTATTCGCTTATTTATGTTTTCGTTTTGTATGTGCAGAAAGGTTCCTAAGTAAGGTATTCACTAGACCATTATTAACATAACATAACATAACATAATGATGTCGGCGCTGAAATGTAGGCCTGATGTGGCCTGTCGCTACACGGTTCCGTTAATACTGACACGTTGTCGTCTACCTACTAGAAAATCTCTGATCCATTGGAGTACGTTTCCCTCAATCCCCAAGGACTTCACTTTACGCAACAGCCGCTCATGCGGAACACTGTCAAATGCTTTGGCAAAATCGAGGTACAGTTATTACAGTTGGCCTAAAGATAGCGTACGATTGGTTGTTTATTATGGTTTTGTATTCATTGATAGGTCGTTTCAATTATTATTTTTTACTCATTGATTCAGTTTAATTCATCCTTATTAATGGCGATAATTATTACAACGCGATTATTTATACGTAATGTCTGGTGCCACTGACGACCATATTTTTATATTATTTATTTATCGAATGAGCCCCGACAATATTATAAAATTGCTTATTTTTTCAGCCGCAAATTATTGCGAAGTATATTGCATACAGCCCTGCTGAGAACACTGAAGCGACGGGTGGTAGTCGAGATTTAATTTTGAATGAGAGGTTAAAGATTCTACAACCTTATTTGTAGTCACTTACAGAGCCGTCTGTGTTGAATATTTTGTTGAAGAAGAGGAATAGGTGTTGAAGAAGATATTTGTGGTCCCGTAAGCCATTAAAAGCTTGCTGCCATTGCTATGGGGAGGTTTCTTCTTTGCGGTGTACAGCTAGTCTGGCAAAGGTTATGATTCTGGCTGGGATGTATCGTGCTTGCATGGGCACTGTAGGAATATCCTGTGTCCTCAGTTGCAGGTTTCTCAAGCCCTGATATATGCTCGGCCTGTAGCTGGTGCGGGTGCGCAAGGTGTTCATATAATGCAAAGGTTGTGTTATGTTGTAGGAAAACAATGAGTTTGGATGAACTCGGGTCGTCCGCCGTGGCATAGATTTCAGAAAAATTCAATGCCATTTCTTAAATTCTATACCATATAGTTTTACTACAATATGTATGTTTTGCTGTGCGTTTTACTGCATATAATATGTTACTGTATGTTAGTATGTTACTTGCTGCACCAGAAATTTAACTGAAACATGAAGTGGCAAGATAATACAAAGTAGCAAAAACTACTGTTTTACTACTGTATGCAGTTAAAATTAAATCCTTTTGCCGTTTACCTTGGCACTGATTGCTACAATTCGTTCAACATAGTTCAGGAGACCCGCATTTAGTTGTATACTTGTGACTGAAGACTGATGACTTATTCAATGATTAAGTGATGATGAGCACGTAAGTAATGTAAGCCAGAACAATTCACAGCTGCTTCTGTGGTCTGTTTAATTTTTTGGACTTTCCCTACCCGATGTCATTAAATGGTATGAATTACACACTATAACTTTGACGTAATATTCTATTTTATTGTATACGAAAAAATATTGCAAATATATATTTGCAAAAACAATACATATATAAATATAAATATTTTTCTGGTGCATATTTATATTTTTTGCATATATATATGCAAAAAATATTGCACTGACGTTAGGATGGTATGAATGGTATAAAATTTATGTCAAGTAGTTTTCTATACGTTTTTATTATGTATATCATCAACAGATTAGGGCATGTCCGGACTGTCATCAGTTCCAGATATCGTAATATTTCCCCATCCAGCTGGGTCTCAAACCAGCAACTCACAACTGAGTTTAATCACCTGTCCACCTCGTTGATGTCGGCAGAGCGTACATTATAATGTCGTATAAGTTAGCATTCAGACTGTCTTAAAAGCTCAAATTCGTATGCGAGAACAAATAGTAAATCAAATCTGATATAAGTTTCTCATTTTACTTCAAAATTTCTTATCCCAGTACGTTAACCATTAAGATACACATTCAAACCTTATATGTTTTCAACGTTTTCTGGCTTGATGAACAGCATCAGCATGTGGCAAGCGTGTATTAATAATATATCTAGATCAGCTTAATAATATTTATGAGATCAACTTAACTCAGGGTCTTAACATTAACAATGACTGTCACTTCTAGTGAGGAACTTTATTATTTACCCTGTCTGGAGGGTCGAAAAAAACGAAAACTGTAAGGGAAACCATCATTGTAGGTAATAATAATTGTGAAAAGTAATGCATCACGTGATGAAACAAAACATTTCTATAATGATGCTTCCTCAAAGCCAATGTTTTTTCAATGATAGATGGAATTTTACAAATTGGCCTATATGCAGAGGCCGTTTCGGTGCCATCAGTAGTCTTTTTCGTTTCAGGGTGGCTCTCTCATCACTATATTTAATAAATAACATTATTTGAATAATAAGCCTATATAGTTGATAGATGGAGGCTACATACAACAACCAAATGTGAGACAGCGCTGTCTCACAGAGGCGCTGTCTCACAGAGGCGCTGTCTCACAGAGGCGCTGTCTCACAGAGGCGCTGTCTCACAGAGTTTCTACTTCATGCATTCATATTAGTCTCCTCCAAAAACTAGAATAACAAAGGTTTTAACGACTTTATTATTAATCTCGTGTCAATTGAATATTCTCGTCTAGCTTGCAGCTTAAGCCAATTAACTTTCACTAATTTCAGTATGAACTCCTTCATCCCACAACCGATCTACTCAAGTGAACAATAAAGTGAACAATACAATACAAAATAGGTGAACAATACTCATGACACCGACTCACCGTGACCGGCAAGGCGAAGAAATGAAAGAATACAAAACCAAATAATTGAACAATGCTCATGATACCGACTCACCGTGAGTGGCAAGGCGAATAATACAATACAAAATAGGTGAACAAAACTCATGACAACGACTCACCGTGACCGGTAAGGCGAATAATACAATACAAAATAGGTGAACAATACTCATGATCAAGACTCACCGTGAGTGGCAAGACGTCTCAGTACGAAAGTTATTTCATGGACCGAGTCGAAGGTTGCGAGGTGCCCCGTAAGCGACCTGCACTCCACGACCGCATCTTGCCAGGACCGCGCAACGGCGACGCCATGCAGACACTTGCGGCCCACGCGCGAGTAGTTCCGAGGACACGAGCCTGCCATAATGAAATATGCGGCATTTGTCTACGGATACCTTAACAGTCGGTAATTATATTCTAAACTCTTCAATACCATTCTAAAGCTTCAGTGATATTCTAAAGTCGTCAATGTTTTCTAAGTCGTCAATGGTATTCCAAAGTTGTCAATGATATTCTCGAGTCATCAATGATATTCTTCAGTCATCAATGATATTCTAAAGTCGACAATGATATTCAACCGTCGTCAAATATATCCTAAAGTCGTCAACGTTATTCTAAGTTAGTCAACGATATTACAAAGTCGTCAAATATATTCTAAAGTCGTTAATGATATTATAAAGTCGACGATGATATTCTAAATGTACATACTCAATATATCACAATAGAGCAAATTACTCTTACATACATCGATGTCTATTACGATTTGGGAACTGAATTTTGTGAACGCGACCTAAGGATGATTCAGTATCGTGCACATGCCACATGATGAAAATTAAAATTTTATGCAGAGATATTGCTGATTAATTTCAGTGTATTGAACTATTGATGTAGGGACATTAGTCGTGAATCATTTTTACGGCATTGGCTTAGCTCGTAGAAGAGTAAAATCCTTAGAAAGGGAGTTGAGTTCAAAAATTTGAAAAATTCAACTAACTTGAATTTGACGGAATCGGCGGTGCAGTTGAAGATCCGTCACAGTCGCGCTCGTCGCTACCGTCGCTACAGTCCGAGTCGCCATCACAGCGCCACGACGCGGGCATGCAGAAGCCTGTTCTCTCGCACCTGAACTGATCCGATCTGCAGGCGCCTGCGAGAAAATATTGCTCCATAATCTAAATCATTATTAATTATCGTGACACCCATTGCCAGTGCAGCGTGTGACGGTCTGATACGCTGATGTTGCGTGAGGCTGAAATTCCTATCCATACTGGGAACGTCAGATTGAAGCTCGAGGGTTCTGCAATGAATAAGAGCACTGAAACCCTGCTATTTACTATTTACTAAATCGTAAGTACGAGCAATAAAATAAGAGAGAAAAAGCTTATTTACCCTCATTTAAAGATTTCGGCTAATATTATTTTTACCAGTTCATCTGATTCTCATACTGTTTTACTAATTACATGACTAATGCATCGTTTCTACTTCATGCATTCATATTAGTCTCCTCCAAAAACTAGAATAACAAAGGTTTTAACGACTTTATTATTAATCTCGTGTCAATTGAATATTCTCGTCTAGCTTGCAGCTTAAGCCAATTAACTTTCACTAATTTCAGTATGAACTCCTTCATCCCACAACCGATCTACTCAAGTGAACAATAAAGTGAACAATACAATACAAAATAGGTGAACAATACTCATGACACCGACTCACCGTGACCGGCAAGGCGAAGAAATGAAAGAATACAAAACCAAATAATTGAACAATGCTCATGATACCGACTCACCGTGAGTGGCAAGGCGAATAATACAATACAAAATAGGTGAACAAAACTCATGACAACGACTCACCGTGACTGGTAAGGCGAATAATACNCCTCCTGCGGTTTTTGCCACTATGTGATAATCTAATTTGACCTGAGTATTCATTTACACTCCTACATCGCGAACGAGTCGCTTCTCTCCGATTCTCGAGCCATCAGGTGCCAGGTGGTGGTGCTCCATACCAGCACTTCTGCTACCTTTGTATCTCAGAACCTCAAACTTGGTCCCGCTGAACTGCATATTGTTCACTTGGGCCCAATCATATTTAGCAGCGAGGTCTTTTGCAACCTTTTGCTGTCTGTCCTGTCTGTAATAGTCATTAGTATCCTGACATTGTCGACGAATGACGATGCAGGGGCGTGGTTCACTGCAAAATCTATGTCGGCGATGTGGACGAGGAAGAGGATAAGGGCCGAGTACCGTTCCCCCACTCTTCAACCTAGCTTTGCTCGATCCCGAGCCTGCAACAACGACAGCTTGTGGTCTTTCAGTTAGGAAGTTGTGGATCCATGCCAACAATTCACCTCCGACTCCCAGTGGTCTTCATTTTCTGAGGAGCTCCATGGTCAACTATGTCAAACGCTTTCGCGAAGTCCAAATACACCACGTCCACCCCGGCCCCCTCCTCCAGCATGGCCAGGATTTGGAGGTGATGCTCCAGTAACTGAGACAAACAGGAACGATTTCGTCTAAAACTGTGTTGCCCTGTGTAATTTTGGGGTTTGTCTCTTGCACCTCCTTTGTAGATAGGGGTAATTAGCCCTAATTTTAGGTCACTTGGACATTTCCTACATTTCCTTCTCTCAATGATGTTTTCCAGAGAAATGTCAGAGGGACCTTTAATGTACCGACACATTTTTTCAGTAATACTGCAGGGACCCCATCTGGCCCAGGATTTTTCTCAATCAATTGTTACCCGCACTCAGTTGTTTTACTGACTGTACAGTTTTTTTCAATCAATTGTTATTAGCACTCAATTTTTACTGACTTTACTTAATTCCAGACTATTCCCTGGAACACTTCAGTACAGAATGCAATAACAGAGTTAAACCGACAACATTAAATGTAACCAGGGCCGCGCACGACACCAACGTCTGTCACTTCACACAGCCACAAGCAAATCAATTATAGCTGTTATCAATTATATATAAAACATTTATTACACATAGTTTGTGTGCCTTAAAGGGTGCTAGTTGTTTCCTGGTGATTATGCCATTAAAAGATATTTAAAAGTTTAATCTATATAAAAATGTTTTTTTCTTACATAAGCTAATTTGAACCAGTATTAATGAATTGATTATTCCATAATTTGTTTACTCATATGTATTACCAAAAATTAAAGTTGATTAATTTAGCTGTATGATTTAATTATCACCTGCTCTATAAATCGGATAATTATTTGACTCACTGGAGTTTGCGGAAGTGGGTCGTGAAATGGAAACCGCGTCACAGTCGCGCTCGTCGCTGTTATCGTCACAGTCGCTGTCGCCGTCGCAGCGCCACGACGCGGCGATGCAGCGGCCGCTGTCTGAGCACCTGAACTGATCGGAACTGCAGGCGCCTGCGAGAAAAATTTCTTTGTTAGAGCTGCGCAACCTGAATGATCATTAGGTGTCAGATGCCATACTTAATAATAATAATTACTGTAACAATATAATTTAACAACAATAAAGAAATAATGATTATTTAATAATAATGATAATTCGTAAACATGTTTTAATTAATATAATTTATACTGACAATGTTGATAATAAATTATAATTTAATATTAATAATTTGAGATGCTCCAGGTTTTAGTAAGACGCCTCTGACCAAGGAACGTCGTTCATATTTGTGGATATGGACGTTCATATGGAAAACGTCAAACTTGACTTACCTGGAAAAATTATAGCATCACCAGAAAAAATTATGTCTGAAATATTTGTTCTTTGACGACATGAAGATCAAATAGCTTATGGATAATCAGCCAGTCCAATTTGACAATCATTAAGGGAGGAGTGCATCGTGATGAGATTACCTCGGTAAATCAAAGTTAGAATGATGCTATACAGTATTCATACTGTTTTCCATGCTATGAATACAGTATTCAAATTTTCACGCTAGAACGTACACTAACAGTTTGACAGGCAGCACTGTTCGCGACGTACAGTTACGTTCATCGCTGTTGTCATGACAGTGCTTGTCACCGTCGCACCTTCAAATGATAAACATATTTTATGACTTGAGAGATAATTATGGTTGTAAAATCACTTGATTTCTTGGAATTTTTTTGTTAACTTATTCTGGGATTGTCGAACTGACGATGGATCTGGAGCCTGAAATGTTTCCTCCAATAAGGATAAGATAAATTTTGTGCCATCTTGTTTGTTTTTAAATTTCTTATAATTTCGAGCTACGCTACCGATTTACGAGATTCATATACCCGTGACAATAATAATATTTCAATTATTTTACAGCACTAAACAAAAAATTGATTTATAAGTATGCAGGCTTACAGATTGTCTCACTTTATAGATCACCGTAAAATAGTGTACGTTTAGGCAGCCGCATTTATCAGTGCATCTGTTAGTACATTCTCAATAAACATTCCAGAAACTATTCAATTTTTCGCATAATAGCTTATTTACATGACAGCGCTAAAAACTTTACGTACAGTCAGCCTCATCAGAGCCGTCTTTACAGTCCAGTTCTCCATCGCAGTGTAGGTCCGTGGCGATGCACCGCGATGTGTTGTGGCACAAGAAACCTGAACACTGCGCTGTGGGGGTGAGAGATTTAGTAGAATTAATAAAATGTTTTGGAGCGCCCTTTTAACTGTTCGTCAAAATATTTTTTCCTTCACTAAAATCACCCT
The DNA here is from genome assembly GCF_000764305.2 of Hyalella azteca. Lineage (NCBI taxonomy): Eukaryota > Metazoa > Arthropoda > Malacostraca > Amphipoda > Hyalellidae > Hyalella > Hyalella azteca. Next base: position 2,497 of record NW_025930412.1, on the reverse strand, counting down.
CGTTTCTATTCACATGTCTGCTGCACCTTTCTCAACTTTGGTATAATCACCTATCTCTCATACCTGATCAAATGCCCACCTTCCCTTCTGTACAGTTGCGCTGATAACTGTCGTCATGAAGATTTACTTTCAACACAATCACCGGCAAAACTGTTCACTACATTGCCTCACCTTCAGTACAGTTGCGCTGATAACCGTCGTCATAAAGATCTTACTTTCAGTACAATCACCCTCAAAACTGTTGACAAGCCTGCGTTACCTTCAGTACAGTTGCGCTCATCACTTCCGTCGTGACAGTCTGGCCCGCCATCACATCTCAGCTCGAGACTGAGACACTCGCGTCCATTCCAGCACGCGAACTGGGAGTCCTCGCAAAGGCCTGAAATTAAATTGATTTTATGAGTAGTTTGCTTAAAGTCAAATATTACAGGCAAATCGATTTTTTATTTATTTTTTACTAGCCTCCTTTCTATTTGCATTTTTACTCATTTCATTGTAATTTTGGCAGTATGTGTGAGATTTTGAGATGATGCCGCTTCCCTTCAAAATAAATTGTTATAATCCATGTTCATGTATAGTGATCTGGTTGTAATTTTCAGCATGATTCATTTTATGCTCTAATGAAGGTGGAAACGTGCTAGATAAGGAAGCAAATTAAAACATCGAGTGACCCTGAAGTCATGCAGTAATACTTGCTAACAATTAAAATAGTTTATTTTTTACATTTTTTAACACTTTTTTCAGATTTTTGGGTCACCTTCTACGACTTTAACACAATCGTCTTCGTCTGTCGATTCGTCGCAATCGTCCTCGCCATCGCAGCGATAAGCAAGCGGAACGCAGTGGCCGTTGCCGCAGCTGAACCCGCGGCACTCTGCTGCAGGTGTCGAAAAATCAAACCATTTAATTGAAACTCATGGCTCGAAAAAAAATTCTTTTGTAAATTTGAACTTATGGTGCTAAATCATGCAGTTTTATTACCAACTCCTTATGATATTATATGACAATTTCAAATATATCGGCTCCAAAAGTATATATAACTTTTCTTCCAAAGAAATGAGCCTCAGCTGTGCATACCAACTGAGAAAATAGCAAATCTGTCGATCTGAGAAACAACGAACACCCAAAAAAACAATAATATCATTTCTCTGGAAAAAATATGAATAAGAAATAAGCAACTCAAAATGTTATGCAGTTTCAATTTTGGATTGAATGCTGAGAATTTCAATATATTTGAATGAATATAGAATTTAATCACAAAAGTCCACGCCACTACGTGTCATAAATTACAAAAAAGTCAGGTAAAATCAACCTAAACTAAAAAAATTATGAAGTATGTAAACAAAAAGTGAGAAATTCAAACACATAGAACAACCATATTCACTTGAACTAAAAATGTGATTACACACAATTCTATGGACAAATATTTATCGCATTCAATTAATAAGTCAATTATTAATGAACTGTTACCTCACAACAACATTGAATGTGAAGCGTATAACTAACATACTATTCTCATAGTTCTTGTTCATTATTGTTTGCATCATGGAACGTTATTTCTCACCTTGTGACTTGTGTACAGTTGGTCTCATCGTTCCTGTTCATTATTGTCTGCATTATAGAACGTTAAATCTCACCTTGTGTACAGTTGGTCTCATCGTTCCTGTTCATTATTGTCTGCATTATAGAACGTTAAATCTCACCTTGTGTACAGTTGGTTTCATCGTTCCTGTTCATTATTGTCTGCATTATAGAACGTTCAGCTTCACCTTGTGTACAGTTGGTTTCATTGTGTTCATTTACTGTTCATAATTGTCAGCATCATAGAAAGTTGTATCTCACCTTGTGTACAGTTGGTCTCGTCGTTCCCGTTCGGACAGTCACGGTCGCCGTCGCAACGCTGAGTCAGCGGTATGCAGCGATATCTGCCACAGTCAAATTCTTCTTCTGTGCAGTCACCTGCAATGGAAAATTAGGTAAGTGCTAGCATGATATGTGACACCAAATTTTCAAACTGTATGTCATTTATTTTAATCCTGAAAATTTCATGAATTTTTAAAATGTATATTAATGCTCTGATTTTAAGTCGAAAGTTAGAAACAATTGAGTGTACGACTCGAGATAACTACTATCCATGAATTGTTCGTGTTATGCAATAAAGAGAAGTCCTCCAACGAGTAAGGAATTGGTAAAAATGCAGTTTTAATATCTTACAATTTTGTTCATCACTGCCGTCACCGCAATCGTTGTCGCCATCACACTTATAACTCGCGGGGATGCAGCGATTGTTGTTGCATTGAAACTGCGATGAATCGCACGTGCCTGAAATATTGTTTACTGTATAAAATACACGGCGTGATAGATGACAACATGCAGTTTTTAGTACCCCAGGTATAGTTGCGCTCACATATTATCAGTCACACACTCTACCTATAGTTTAGCAGACAAATTATATCAGTCATCCACTCTACGTGAACTTGCGCTCACATATCATCAG
>NW_025930411.1:0-1256 GCF_000764305.2 Hyalella azteca | reverse complement strand
TTGAAAGTTAGTTTGCGAAGTCAGACGCTAAAAATATACAGGAACCATTCAAGCGCAGATCCGCAACACCACAATATATATAGTGTATGGACATCACCTGGGCCTGAAATTTTGCTCCTGAGTTGTGTGATCATGAAGCATAACAAAACAAGAGGAAGTAAAGCAGAAATCCAAGTTTTTTCATTTGAATAATTAAACTCAATTAAATTTCTAATACAGTATTGACATTTGCTCAATACTCTTATGGGAAGTAAAACGAAAATTCCATATTAAACTTTGACTGAGTGTATCGTGCCCCTTTTAGCATTATTCATTTAATTTCCAAACTGCAAAGTAACGTTATTCGTAATTGTATGATTCGATTCGGGATTGCCTTTATTCGGGAGAACAGGTTTAATTGAGCTGCTAGTATCCAGTAAATTATGAGATTGCTTTTTTATTGAGATGTAGTCCCATTTATTATAATTATTTTTTCAAAGTTTTGAATACTGTTGTGTTCGCTTCTTATAATAAAATTCTAATTCGTTTTTTTCTACACCTAATACAAATTCAAGTTAAGCCCGGAGACAGTGATGCGTTAGGGCTAATATAGCATTTACTTCGGCATTCGTCTGCAAGAATACGGCCTGTCACTTCGCGACCTATTAAAATTAATTTCTTTCATGCGAAAAAAACTTACACCGCCTTCTGAAGTCCACACGGCCCAATATGACAACATATTTTAAATTCATCCCCATTTTCTTTCTATCGAACGGCATCCTTTGCATTGAGATAAAAAATTAATTAAGTTTTCGATGCAGGACATTTGAGGTAAGCATCTGCTGCATGATTTAGCACGACCATGCAGGCAGTACCGGCACGATTATACGTATAGATTTTCTTTCTATCGAACTGCATCTTTTGCATTGAGATAAAAAATTAATTAAGTTTTCGATGCAGGACATTTGAGGTAAGCTTCTGCTGCATGATTTAGCACGACCATGCAGGCAGTACCGGCACGATTATACGTATAGATTTACTTTCTATAGAACTGCATCCTTTGCATTGAGATAAAAAATTAATTAACTTCTCGATGCAGGACATTTGAGGTAAGCTTCTGCTGCATGATTTAGCACGACCATGCAGGCAGTACCGGCACGCATGCGCCTGGCTTGACTGCGCATAATTTCCAGCGTCAAGCGCGCTGTAAATCACCTTCATCAAGCGTCAAGCGCGCTGTAAATCACCTTCATCAAGCGTCAAGCGCGCTGTAAATC